>NC_064306.1:6957484-7260506 GCF_023373825.1 Bactrocera dorsalis
AAATAATAAAAAAATTAAAAAAAAAATTAAAATTTTTTAAATATTTTTTTTAATAAATTAAGTTGTTTGGAATTTAATTTTAGTAAATAATTTTTTTTCGTTTTTTTTAAATACGAATATACGTTTTTTAATGAAAACCAAAAATTTTTTTAAATTCTAAAATTTTGAATTTTTTTAATTAAAATATTTTTTGTTAAAGAAGCCTCCGAAATTTTTTATATTCTTTATTTTTTTTATTAAAAATGTTTAAAAATGATTTTTCATTAATTATGTATGTTTAAAAAAAAATTAATAAAAATTTCTTCCAAAAAAAAATTTCAAAAATTTTTAAAAATTTCCCACAGTGTATATATGCCGTTTATTCTACTACCAACTGCTTAAATTTATGGCGCATTTTAATTATAATATGGCGCACACAGTTTCGCACGCATGCGTGCTATCAAATCTCACACAAACACATGCGTATGTATGTATGATAATGTGAGATCAAAACGGCCATCAGCCGTGCAGCAACAGTAGCCAAGCTTCGTAGATGACCACTTGCCTTGCATTTGTGCGCACTGGCCGCGCACTGTCGCCCCACCAAAATGAATTAGCCACTTTATGAGCAACTTCGCTTTGGCGGCAAGGATATTAACGCAATTTTATGACCGACATCTGCCCGTAATTTCTCAGCGCGCCAAAGGTAACAGCGATATGGCGCACAGACTAGCTGCCAAGAGTGTGTGTGTGTGTGCGCTTGAGCTTAGCAGCCTGTGTGGGAAAGGGCTCGAATGGCAGCGAGCGCAAAATTTTTAATCGCAATTGCAGAAATTAGGTCATTTCGTAGAATTGAATGAGTAGTGCCGGAAAAGTGTAGTTTTAAGTTTAACCACAGTGAGTGGATTCTAAAAAGCCAATCTGAGTTGATTTCATTTGGAGCAAAACAAAAAAAAAATTAATTAATATGCAATATATTTGGAAATGATTTTTTTTTATTTTTTCATATCTTGACTGATATTTTAATTTAATTATATAAATTTTTCATTAATTTTTTTAATTAGATGTTAATTTTTTAATTAAATATTTTATTTTTTTTTTATTTTTTGGTTTTTTTTTTCATTTAATAATTATTATCTTAATTTAATTACATTAATTATTGATTTCATTTGAATCAAAAAAAAAGAATTAATTAAAATTCAATATATTTGGAAATGATTTTTTTTTTTAATTATGTTTTTCATATTTCCATATATTGACTGATATTTTTATTTAATTACATTAATTTTTTTAATTAGATATTAATTTTTTAATTAAATATTTTAATTTTTTTATTTTTTTGCTTTTTCCATTTAATAACTATTATCTTAATTTAATTACATTAATTATTCATTACTTTTTTTAATTAGATATTAATTTTTTAATTAAATATTTTATTTTTTAATTTTTTTGTTTATTTCATATAATAACTATATAATTTTTTAATTAAATTTCATTAATTATTGATTAATTTTTTAAATTAAATTTTATTTTAATTATTAATTTTTTTTTAATTTCATTAACTTTTTTGTATTTTTTTATTAAGTTTTTTGTTATAATTATTATTTTTATTTATTTTTTACAGACATTGTTTTTATTTTTTATTTATTTATTTATTTTATGAAATCTTATCATTTTCCATTTATATGTATGTCTCTTTACTTTTGCAAATTACATTAATTATTTTTAATTAAATATTTTAATTTATTTTAATCTTTTATTATTATTTTTTATTTTATTTAATCTTTTTTAATTTATTTTTTTTATTATAATTTTTATTATTTTTTCCGTTATTTTTATAGATATTATTGTTATTTTTTTATTAATTTCTTTAAAATATTTTTTTTTGGGTGAAATTTGATCATTTTACATTTATTTGTGTTTCTTACTTTCGCAAATTACATTAATTATTCATTAATTTTTTTAATTAGATATTAATTTTTTTAATTAAAAATTAAATTTTTTTAAATTTTTTAATAATTTTAATTGTTGCACATATTTAATTTTTTTTATTTATTATTTTTGAAATTTTTATTCAATTTTACAATAATTTTTTTAAATTTTTTTCTTTACTGAGTTTTAATTAATTAATTTTTTTTTAAATTTTTTTATTTATTTAATTTTTTTAATTATTTCGTACTTCTACTCCAATTATTATTTTTTTTTTCATTCTATTACTGAAAAAACTCACCCAGTCCACAGTTGTATACATTAATGTGTCTCTTTGTTATGTACAAGTGTGTCTTTGTATGCAGTACAGTGTGCGCATGCTGGTGACGCCATAAAAAATCACTTAAGATAAAGGAATATCGTATGGAAATAATTCACGAAGAAAAGAAGCGAAGTTCTACACCAAAAAAGACTCTAAATCGAAGTGGAGCATAGCAATAACAACAACAAAGCGAACAACAAACATAATAACTGGAGCCGCGTGGCGGTTAAAAGCTAGAAGATGTGCGTAAGCAAAGTGAAAGCAACAAAGCAGCTAATACATACATATACATACAAACAAATAGCGGTATATTTACATAAATAGACAGCAAGAATAATAGCAACAAGCGCGGCGACAGCTCCTGCAAGCTGCCACACAACAAAGACCGGCATTCAAAGTGTTAATGCGAGCAATTCCTGCCTTCTGTGGCAGATAGGCAGCGTTGGGTCGCGGGATTGCGCTTCCAGACAACTGTTTGGGTATTCTCATTGAAACAGTAGCACTTTAACTGCCAAGTCGTCAGCTACTACACCGGCCACCTTTATTATCACTGTCATTTGTGGGCAGAAGAATTAATGTTGCGCTGGCGTCGGCGACGTTTCGGGTCTTAAAATTGTTGTTTTTGTGGTGCTGCTGCATGTTCATGCCGCTGTGTATGCTTGTCGCGCTAATGAGAGCGGATGTGTCAACATTTTTATGGCTCATCAGCTGTAAGTGTGTGCGCTGGTGGCGTTGCTTTCGTCTAAAGTGCGCAGGGAGTCGCAAGTCTAGCGAGGGTTAAGGGCGGCGCGTTGGCGGCAAAGTATTTTATGCTGATAAATATAACGCGGAGATTGAAAAGTTATAAAAAAAAGCATAAATTTTTAATGGGAAAGCCAAAACAACACAATTTAGTGACTCATTAGCGTTGCAACATTGAGTCATTTGTGGCGTTCGAACGAAATTACTCAGATTTATTATAAGTGGTGACACATTTCAATGCTTTTTATATAATTTATACATTCTATTAGTTGCTAAACGCTGCTAAGCGCCGTCTTTTAAGCTTAAATTGTCTGACAACACAAATAAATAAGCTATTAGTGGCATGTTTATGAATTCACTTCAAATAATTGGTTGCCTTTTTACGATGTATTCCACCAAAAATTGAGCGATTGATTGATTTATGCGTTGGTGTATAGCTTTTTACATTTTTTTTTATTTATTTATGCTATCAATTTGGCTTTTGACGGTGTTTTGGGTGCCCAAACGCCATGTTCCCAAAAAGCGCGCTGTCAAGTTCGTGTCTTAAGTCTTTTGTTTGTCGCCGGATTTCCGTTGATTGGCTTGTTGTTTGCACAATAAAGTCAAGGTAGTATATGCGTGTGTATAGCGGAAATGTTAGAGGTGAATTTTAGTTAAAATTAACATAAAACTGACTTTTTCGAAAAATAAAATTAATAAAGAAAATAATTAAAAAAATTTATCAGAAACTTAATTAAAAAAAAAATCATTAAAAATTAATTTAAAATATTAAATGTGAATAACATGCGTGGTTAAATTAATTAATTAAAAAAATTAATTATGAAAAAAATAAATAAAATTAATTAAAAATTAAATGTGAATAACATTTGTGGTTAAATTTATGAATTAAAAAAAATAATTAAAAAAATTAATTAAAAAATTAATTATGAAAATTAATTAAAAAATTAAATATGAAAAGAAATTCCTGGTTGGTCTTATACTTTTATTTTAATTTTTCTTAGCTTGTTTTTGTATTTCTTTTATTTTTTGTTTTTTTTAATTATTTTATGTAATTTTTTAAAATCATAAACTATTTTATATTTTAGTGTTTCTGATTTCTTTTTACGTTTTTTTTTTACAACCACTTTAATTTTCAATTAACCACAGTTAATTTTTCTTGCCTTTTTCGCTTAGCAAATAACATTTTCTTGGGCTTGCACTACCAATTTCGCTTGAATTTTTAATTTTCCATGCTCAGCTAACATTCAGCCGCCACCACACGCTCACCATATTTGTGTTTTTATTATTTATTTTGGATTTCTTTATTTTTTTTTGTGCTGCCAAATTAGTTGTTTATTTATTTGGTGACACAACATTAAGTGACTGTTAATTAACACCAAAAGCGTTAGCGTATGGCGTCAATTATGTGCCAGCTAGATAAAGTTAATAGCTAATGATTTGTCGATGGATTGAAAGGCCAAATGTGAATATTTCAATTAAACAAGTTGAAAGGAATAATGCAGTAAAGTATAAATTTGGTGGAGCAAACTAATATAATAATGGAAATAAATAAAAAAAATTAATTAAAATTAATTTAAAAAATTAACATGAAATAATTAATTGAAAATAATTAATTAAATAATTTTGAATAATTAATTAAATATACTTACTTTAAAGTATATAATTTAAAACAAAACTAATTTAAACAAAAATGTATTACTTTAAAAAATTAATAATAATTAAAAAAATTAATTAATTAATTAAAACATTAATTTGATGTAATTTATTGAAAAAAATTAAGGAAAAAATTACTTTAAATAAATAATTAGTTTAATTAAATTTTAAATTTTTTATAAATTCTTTAATCAAAACTATTATAATTAATTTTTTTTCTATAACACAAAATTTAGTTAACAAATTTCCAACTCCCCTGACCTTCATTAGCTCTAATTACTAAACGCAATAATGGTTAATCAAATATACGTATGTATGTATTTCGAGCAAAAGTCTAAGAAACCAAAGCAACAGCGGTTAAAAGGCTTTACTTGAAAATCTTCAGTAATTTTGTTGTTGTTGTTGTTCACACACATTACTTTTGCGGCTTAAAGTGGCACCTACACAGCCCGACAACTAACAGCAACAAAACAAAAAAATTACAGACTAAAACTACAAAAAAGGAAAAATAAAAAAGTCCCGTAAAACAACAACAAAAACATGCTAACACGTTAATTTATTGTCACTTAATGTCAAAGCAGCATTTCAATTCAATTAAAGTGTTAAGTTGTAAGCCATTGGTGGCAATAGCAACAACAACAACAAGAAAAGCCGGTGGTAAGCAGGTAAAAACAGCCGAAGATGGAAGATGTGAATGGGCACAAGTATGTTTAAATTGAGGAGAGGTGAAGCGAAAATTGTGAAGATGATTGCAAAAAAAAAAAAATAATAAAAAAAAATTAATGAAAAAAAAAATAAAAAATATAATTTAAAAAATTAAAAAAAAAAAAAACAAAAAATATAAATTTATTAAAAAAATTAAAATATAACAAGAAAATACTAAACATTTTTTTAAAAAATTACAAAAAATATATTAAATTTTTTTTTAAATTGGAAAACTTAAAAAAAATGAATCGAATTAAAAAAATAAAATTGTAAACTTCTTTAAAAATTACAAAATATATATAATTTAAAAAAATTAAGGAAAAAAAAACAAAAAAATATAAATTTAAAAAAAAAATTAAAATATAACAGGAAAATATTAAAAAAAAATTAAAAAACTTACAAATAAAATCGAAAATCATATATATATAAATTAAAAAAATAAGAGTACAAAAAAATTTAATAAAAAAAAAAATTATCTTTAAAAAAAAGTTATATTAAAAAAAATTTAAAAATTGAAAAACTTAAAAAAATTTATTGAATTAAAATTTAAATTGTAAACTTTTTTAAAAATTACAAAATAATGAAAATAAAATTTAGTAAAATAAAATAATAAAATTTAATTTTTATTTAAAAAAATTTACTTTATTTTTTTTTTGTGTATATAAAAAATTTAAAATTAATTTAATTTAAAAAAATTAAAAAAAAAATAATTTCATTTAAAAAAATTTAATTTAATTTTTTTTTGGTGTATATAAAATATAAATTTAAAATTAATTAAATCAACAAAAATTTAATTTTTATAACAAAATTAATTTTTATAAAAAAATAGCTAATTTAAAAAATGGGTTGTTCTTGTTTTTTTTTGTCAAATATTGCCACAATAACGCTCATTTACTTTCCAACATTATCCAAGTAATTTTCACATATCTTAAATTCTGAATTTATTGTTAGCACTGTTGTCGGCGTAAACCGACAGACACATTCATTTCTTAATTTATCTGATTTTCACTTTTTAACTCAGCGCAAACACACACACACACACAGCGTAGAACGCACAAATGCTTGGCGGCATGCAACGCTGTGCGGTTTCTAACCCCTGCCACACTTCCAACAACCGTCAACTTGTTATTGTTGTTGTTAACACTTGTGTCATGTTGCAAGTGTGGCAGCAAACGCAAGCAGCACATTCAAATTAAATGGCAAAAACAACAATGAATTGCATAAAAATTAAAATGCGCGCAACTTAAAAGCCTCAGCGTCGCCACACCACACACCCCAGCCGACAGTTAAGCGCTTCACCGCTTCGCCTCTTGTCGGTATAAATAAATTTGTACTGGCAATAATTTGCCACAAAATACCGACACCAGCAAAGAATCACTAAAACGAAACGGAAAACAAACCATCGTGTACCAATCAACGGCTGCAACAACAACAACAGTAACACGGCGGCGTAGTTGCCGTCACACAGTAGCGCTTTACTGTCATTAGCACCAGACGTTGCCGAAGACATATGCACTTCACTTAGGCGGCTACTGCAATGCCGATTGTTGTTGTTTTTGTACAAAAAAAAAGTGTTGTTGTAACACTTTTGCTGTTGTATTTGCGATATTTTTGTTTTATTTTTTGTTGTTGTTGCATTTTTTCCAATTGTTTTTGTATTATTTTTTCTTGTTGTTGTATTATTTTTTTGTTGGTGTTGTATTATTTTTTCTTGTTGTTGTTGCTTTATTTCTTAGTTGTTACCCAACAACCGCTTAACCTCACTCAACCCAGTCAAACTGTATGTGTCCACACTCCGCATCTCATTTGCTGCCGCTCCGACACTACCCGCTCTCCATCCAGCACTCATGCCACTAAGTGGCAAATTGTCATTACGTTTGCATTGCCACTGTTTTGGTAATCAGCCACAGAGCCCCATCATCAACACAGAGCGCCTCAAAAACAACAACGGCACTTGGACTCTGCTGCTTTCGTGCGTTTTGATTGTAACCAGTCTCCTCAGCCGGGCTTACACCTTGGCTTAATGTTGGTTTTGTTGTTGCTATTTTTTTTGGTTTACTAAAGTGTGGCTTTTGGTGGATGTGGAGAGTAAGCGGGAGCTGGGTAGTGGTCGCGACACATGCAATGCGCATTAGGGTCAAGCTGCGTTGTTTTTTTTATTTAATGAAAGACAATTTTTAGGGTTTCGAAAAAAGGAGTATCTCTTGCGAAATGATCAAAGGATCAAAAAAGTAGTGAACGGAGATCTTCTAAACCTAGAAATGAGGCACATGTTGTTTATTGGAACTTGATAGCGAGGGTAGCAGTTCGATACGGAGCAAATAATCTATTAAGAACATCACTTCTTAGCGAACGATCGCGTCTAAAAAAGCGAAGACACGACTTGACAGATGAGTCTGGCACTGTTAAGCGCAGCTAGATTTATAGTTTCCCTCATTACAACCATTTGAGGCGATAAAACGTACTGTTGCCGCATATTTTCTCAAAAAACTGAAGATGCTTTGAGCTCTGGGAGATAAAGTAGACTATTGAAGAACAGTTTTGTTCGAAACTTTTTCGAAGCAATTTTCCAGCTTCTTCGAAGTACGAGTAGTATTTAAAAGTTTGAAATGTTTACAGCTTTGTAACTCTTCAAAATCGAGTGCATCAACAACTATTTTAGGTAAAATTAGCACTTTTTGAAGTTTATAGAAATACTGAACCTATAAGCCCGACTTTGGAAGCATATAACGACAGAGTAGTAGACAAGAATACATATATCAGTAACACAACTAACTCTCTAATATATTGTACCCAATTAGAGTCATAAAATAAAGCTGAAATATCAATAGTTTGTTCAGCACATTGAATTGAACTTATGGAACGGCATACAGAAATTAAGCATTTTAAAGAAACCATGAAAAAATTATTATGAGATAGACAAAAGCGCACCAAAGTTAGGTATTATGAAAATACACATATCAAGCACAATTTACAACAGAAATCAGTACTCACCAGTGAACTGTTTTTTCATGTTTTTGAATTGAACTTGTGGAACAGCAAGCTAAAAATGAGAAATTTTAAGAAAAATGTAATAAGAAAGTCATTTTAAACAAGAAGAGTGATGAAATAATATCAAAATTAATGGAAAAAATTAGAGGCGCTACAAATAGGTGGATATTTGCGGAAAATAAGCTAAACTGAACTTGTGGAACGGTATGCAAAAATAAGTTTTTAAAGTTAACAATGAAAAAAAAAATATATAGGAGTTAGACAAAAGAGCACCGACTTCAGTGTAATAAAAATACAGATATCGAGCGCAATTTACAACATAAATCAGCACTTACCAGTTAATGGTTTTTTCATGGCATTGAATTGAACTTGTGGAACGGCAAGCTGAAAATAAGAAATTTGAAGAAATATGAAATGAGAAAGTCATTTTAAATGAGAAAAATGTTTAAATAATAACAAAAATTGTTGGAAAAAGTTAGGGGCGCTACAAATAGGTGGATATCTGAGGAAAATAAACTATTTCCGAACAAATTATTAGTCGCGAAAGTTACTATTTCTTTAAAAAATTCTCTTTTTGATTTCGTACCGAGTTTGCTGCTGCAAGAAAAAACATTTTAAAAGCAACTCAAACAAATATTTTCAAAAAAACTATATGCCGCTATATTGCAACCCTACTTGCAACACCCAAGCGCAATAACGGCAGCAATCACTTAAGCACATCGCATGCCACAAGTCGTTTGCTGCCACACGGCAACTCTCGCCGCCGCCGCTACAGTTCGCTTGATGTTATTTCGCACTTTGCACAACAACACGACAAAAAAATGTAAGTACAACAACCAAACGTGTGTTTTCGGTGGCGATTGCGACTGCGCCGGCAGTGGCAATAAATGCCTGTCACACTGGACAATCGCTTAATGGCTCGCCTTGCTACATGAAAATATACTCAAGTGTTATCGATTAATGTCCACAAGCAGCAGCTACCGAAACCCTGATGATGGTGCGAAGGCTACGAGCCGCCACCAACAACAAGAACAGCCGCAGTACCAGCAAGCGGTACGAATTGTCGTTCAAATATTGCCGCGTTTGAAGTTGTGCCGCCGCCCGAACGATTTGTGGCGACGCTAGCGCGACTGTGTGCGGCCGCCGTTACAAATGTCGGCCGAGTTTGTGTGTGTGTGTGAGTGCGTTAAAGGTGCTGCCACCTTTAGCCCGACACTCAAGCCGGCTGCCACGCCGCGCTATCGCTAAACTATCTGCCTGACTTATTGCCTCCAGTGGCGTTTGTTGTTGTTGCTGCTTTGCTTGTGCGCGCCGCGTTTCGCTTGTATGCGGGCGCTAATGTCGCCGGCACAGCAAACACCTTTATCAGCGCTTACTCACGCTCACTCAGCGGCCACAACGGGCTCGGTGGCATCAACTGATTGCCACTGAATGCTGCGCGTGTTTGCCGCCGCCGCTGCCACTTTGGCTACCAGCATTCGCCACAACTTAGTAAGTGAGTGTGTGCTGATAGCGCGCGGCTGATTTTTACTCTATATATGTATGTATACGGGTGTCGTGCTTGGCGCTGCCTTCCTTGGTGGTCAGTGCGCCGGCTGGGGCTGCCTTGCATGCAATAATCTTTTGGGTTGATGATATTTATGTAAATTTATAGTGGAGTGTGAGTGTTGCGAATTTAATGCCTCACTTATAAAATAAAGAGCATTTCCTGTCTAGGTTTTTAATAGCTTCTGCTATTGCGATGTTTAAATGTGTGTGTGATATACTTTTGAATTCATAAAATTCATTCTATTTGGACCTACGGGATCGACGTTAGGTATTACTTCGTTGTACCAAGCTGGGCAAGCATGCCTCTTCACAAACTTTTTGCCGAATTATTGGGCTGATCTTAAGCTTATTCGCTGCCGTTCTTTTACACTGAGTTCTTGAAACGCAATTGCGGCCCACTCTTTCATAGTCGCCCATAGCAGCTTTGATTGCCGCATGTAACTTATAATATTGTCAGGCGCCATCCTTTGGTTTACTATTCCTTCGATGGAAGTTCTCTTCATTACATATCTCGAGCAGGAGAAAACGATATGCTTGGCGTTTTCATCGGCACTGCGACAGAATGAACATTTTGTGTCATCATCGTGACTGAATATGTGGCGGTACGTCCTGAAACTGCCAAGCCTCGTTAAGAATTGCGTCTGATAAAAATCGGTCTCCCCGTGTTGTAACTCAATCCATGCTGTTATGTTCCTAATGACCCTATGCGTCCATCTTCCTTTTTCTGCCACGTTCCATTGTCTTTGCCACTCTTCGCGGCTCACCTGTCTCTCCTTTTATCGCTCGTCAGCTGTTAGACGCCTATTCGCAGCTTTAAATTTTTGGTCGGCTCTACTTTGCTCTGAGGCCTTTAAACCGGGGGGCCTAGACCAGATATGTTACTGTCCGCTTCATGTGAGACCGTTCTAAACGCACAGGCCACTCAAATGACGCATAGCCTGGACACCGCCTTTGCCTTATTGGCATTTGATTTTTGGCGCAGTGCATTTTCCCATATAGCGAAGAGGAAGCGTATATCAGTGTGGACTAGCTGACTTTAGCTAGTAGGGCTCTTCTATCATCGTGTAAAATCCATGAATTTTTCTGTCACAATTCCGTCCGTTTTCGATGCCTGTTCTCCGGCAGTAATAATGCTCTTCACGAATGTGAGATTGGAAATCGCAGAATCAAGCATGTCCAAAGAGACCTGTCTTTTTTTTAATTTTTATTTTTATTTTTTTTAATTTTTTTAAATTTTAATTTAATTTTTTGTTTTCATTTTAATTTTTTTTTAATTTTAATTTTATTTTTTTTTTTTAATTTTAATTTTAATTTTAATTCTTTTTTAATTTTAATTTTAATTTTAATTTTTTTTTAATTTTAATTATAATTTTTTTAATATTAATTTTTTTAATTTTAGTTTAATTTTTTTTAATTTTAATTATAATTTTTTTTAATTTTAATTTTTTTTTATTTTTTTTCTGCTTTTAATTTTAATTTTAATTTTTTTTTAGTTTTAATTTTGATTTTTTTTTAATTTAATTTTTTTTTAATTTTAAATTTTTTTTTTATTAATTTTAATTTTTTTAATTTTATTTTTTTTTAATTTTAATTATAATTTTTTTTAATTTTAATTTTTTTTATTTTTTTTCTACATTTGATTTTAATTAAAAAAATTAAAAAAAAAAAATATTTTTAATTTTAATTTAATTTTTTTTAATTTTAATTTAATTTTTTTGCTTTAATTCTAATTTTTTTTAATTTTCTTTTAATTTTAAGTTTTTAATTTTTTTATTTAAAAATTTTTGAAGTTGATTGATTTTTTGAGTTTACGAATTATTTTTTTTTATTTTTTTTTGAAATTAATCTCAAAAAATATTTTTCTCATGCAAATTTTCAAAAATTGCTTGCATTCTAAATCTTGCAACAGTATTTCGTAGTCACTCCCCCAGCTTGCATTTATTATGTCGCATATTTCAACCATTCCCCACTAGCCTTAGCTTGTGGCACGCTCAAACGCCCGCCTGCCGCACACTCTCCATGCCAACTGGCGCTTGTTGCAACAAGCAAAAATTTGTTGCAACTATCGCACAGCAATAACTAAGTGGAAGTGACTGGCTTTGGCGCAGATTTGCCTTTCAAATTGACTTTTGGCACAGCAACAACAACAACACCAACAGCTATAACAAATCGTGTGGCAACTACTAACTGACTGCATGTATTTTAAGTAGATGCCACAGCTGCTGGCTACTGGCTACTGGCAGCGTCCAACTACTGTCTGCCACAGGCAATTTCTAACATTTTTACATCATGCCACATGCAACAACTAAGCAAGCTGTAGTGATTTGCATATGCGCCACTAATGAGGCATGCTGCAGCACATAGCAGTTAGCGAGTCCGAATGCCTAGCTTTGCTTATTTGCGCATGCGCGCCTGCAACATGTAGCCGCACACCAATAGCCGTAGGCGCCACAAGCGCACACTGCCGGCATGCCACGGCTGGTTGGCCGAGGCGGTGGGCGACACAAAATCCACAAAATCAAATCAAATGTAGAATTGTTTGTTGCACAAATGCACGAATAATGTGCAGCATGCAAAATTTAGTAGCTGCCATTAGGCGTGTTACAAACGACAATGGCAACAACAACAACAGCGACAAAAATGCATGCAGCGCGCCTACAAAAGGCCAGACGCGCGGACAGCCAATGAGCCATCAATTTTAATTCGTTCAACTTGGTTGGCTGACTGGTGGGTTGGCTAGCTGACAGTTATGGTGACTACCGTATAGCAACAACAACAACAAAAACAACAACAGCAGCAATAACCGCGTTGCCTTGCCTCCTACACCTTAAATGGCTAGCAATGCCATGCCACTCGCTCTGTTGTTGTTGCTTTGCTAGTTATATGATACTTGTCGTCGTTGTTGTTATTGCTGTTGTTCGGGCACAGAAATCATGCAACCATAAAATGTTGCAACAAATCGGTGCATTTGTAAAATTTGCAAAACTACACAGGCAACAACAAACAAATCGGGCGCGCGCGCTGGTGGCAAATGCGGAAGGCGCTTGTGGGTGTGCGCTGCACGGTTGGTGCAAGTTAAGTGCTGGGGGGGTGGTGGTGTTGTAGTCATGTTTGCGCTTGCCAGTGAGCATTGATGCGCGGCGTGCGCTTCGATTATTCGACGAAAAATCGCAAAAATATGCGGCGCTGAAGCCGCTGATGTGTTGAAAGCGCCAGCGCTGGAGGTGTGCGTGTGTGCGTTGGCGAAAGGGCTTGCATGCGCGCCCAGCGTCAAGCGCGCTCAATGGCGCTGAACTCTATTGGCGTATTATTTGCACGGCTATTTGTATGTAGTTGTTGTTGTGCCTTGCGTTTTGATTTAATTGCTGCGCGTACAAGTGAAGCGTGAAGGCGGAAGTGTGTCGGAATTTCATCACTTTTATTTTTTTGATGAAAATTCATGGAATATTTTGCAACTTTTCAATATTTTCTTGTCTTAAATTTTGAAAATTGTTAATTTTTGCTAAAACTTTTTATTTTCGTAAAAAAATATTTTTTGCGCTTTTTAATTATTAATAACTGATTACTAATTTTTAACCATTATTAATTTATATTGTTAAATAATGATTATTAATTGATTATTATGGATTACTTTTGGATTACTGATTATTTGTATCAACATTGATGATTACCGAATATCGATAATGAGTAATTTATTATTGATTACTGATTACTGACCGTTAATCAGTGATTACTGGTTTCTTACCATTGATTACTTATTCTTAATTATGGATTACCGACTACTGATTATTAATCACTGATGTCTCATATTTAGTAATTATTAATTTATGTTGTTAAATAATGATTATTAATTGATAATTATTGATTACTTTTGGATTACTGATTATTTGAATCAACATTGATGATTATCGAATATTGATAATGAGTAATTTATTATTGATTACTGATTACCGACCGTTAATCAGAGATTACTGGTTTTTTATCATTGATTACTGATTCCTAATTATGGATTACCGACCACTGATTATTAATCACTGATGGCTCATATTTAGTAGTTATTAATTTATATTATTAAGTAATGATTACTTATTGATTACTTTTGAATTACTCATTATTTGAATCAATATTAATGATTATCAAATATTTATAATGAGTAATTTATTATTGATTACTGATTACTGGCCGTTAATCAGTGATTACTGGTTTCTTACCATTGATTACTGATTCTTAATTAGGGATTACCGACTACTGATTATTAATCACTGATGGCTCATATTTAGTAACTATTAATTTCTATTATTAAGTAATGATTATGAATTGATAATTACTGATTACTTATGGATTACTGATTGTTTGTTAAGGATTAACAGTGATGGTTTTCAATGTGTAATTAATTACTTATTACTGGTCGTTAATTATTGATTACTGGCTATTGTTTTTTAATTACTGTTGAATGACTATTATTACTGATTATCAATTGCAGCCAAATAGTAATTGATTATTGATTATCAAACAAGTATTATTATTTTAAAATTATAGTTTACTAATTACAGATTACAGATCATTGACTAGTTATTACTAATTATTCATAATTACTAATTAGTATAATTAAATAATTGGTATTGATTATTTGTATGTACTTCATTTGATGCAGCATTAATAATGATTAACAAATGTCGAATATTGATAAAAGATTACTACTGATTGTGATTATTGGTCATTGATGACTGACAGTAAATTTATGATTACTGATTACCTACCGTTAATTTTGGATTACCATATTATATTACTGATTACTGATTTACTGATACTGCTTTTGATTTTGGATTACCATATTATATTACTGATTACCGCTTTTGATTACTGAAATTTTCCAGTAAACTGATTACTGATTACTGACCCTTTAATTTTTGATTATTTCTGGTGATTTTTGACAGGAAATTACTGATTATTGCCCGTAATTTTTGATTACCAATTACTGTTGGAAATTACTGATTATTGATTATTGAATTTTGACAGTAAATTAGTGATTAATGACCCTTCATATTTGATTATTTCTGACGAGATTTTAAATCAATTGTATGATAATCAAAATCAGCCGAGTATTCCAGTGTGATTTCTTCGCTGCCCTGTGATAAATAATAGAAATTACACTAGAGAGGTCCTCAAAATCTCGACAGCGTTCGAGAAATATATATTTGCTCACATTTTCACCAACAAAATCTCTACCGCTCTAGCCACCACTGGACGCTTTCAACAAAGCTGCAGCGAAATGCGTGCTGTTGGACGCGCGCAGTTCAATTGTCGCCTGCTTTTCCATTTATTACTTGCTTTTATCTACAATTTTTCTCGCCCAGTTTTATTGTCACTGACAATTTGGTCGTGTAATTGTGACAAATGACCGTTGCTGAAGAGCCATAAATATCAAAAAGCGCGTACAATCGAGTGCGAATAACGCACCAGCAACGCCAACAACGCCAACAACTTACTTGTGCCCGTTTACTAGCGACTCACTTACTAAGGAAAGAGTATACTACGCACTAAAGCGGCTGACAACTTGCCTGACACATGACGGCGCACACATGCTTACATATATGGAGCAGCGCATAGCTGCCACTCGCAGTACGCGATTTCATTTCAATTTATGCCATAACATTCTATTATGATTATTTTTCACTATTTATTTACTATTTATTAGGCGAGTGGCTTGGGAGAGGCAACCGCGGCGGCATAATTGTGACACGCGCTTTTGTAGCCGCGCACATGTGTGTGTGTGTGCGGCTAAGTTTGGCTGTGCGGTACTTTTATGTAGATATGCGTAGTGTACTTATACGTACTTGTCCACGCACTTGGCACTTATGAGACGCGCTGACACTTTGTTGTACGCCGCCGCCTCAGCGCTGCGCTTACGAAAATGGCAGTGCTTGCGCGCTAGCGTGTGTATTTGTAGTTTGCGTTTGGCGCGCTTTGACAGCGCGTGTGCATAGATTCAGCTTTTTATGATTGCTATTATGCTGCGCTTTGCTAATTGATTATATATTTCGCTAATATGGCATGCAAGCAAGCGCGCGCTTATTAAATGTTTAGCGGTGCTTTCGTTGCCAAGTAAAGGCAGAAAAGCAAGAAGAAGAATGGGAATGTGTGGAATGACTTAATTATGCGTGCACTTGCGGTACTTGTTTTTCTAATGAGCGCTATTTGCGCTAATGTCCATAATGGCAAGATTTACTTAATGCATTTAAGCATATCGCATCATATGATCTGGCAATCGCAAATCAAATAAATTCAGTTGAAAATTTAGTCAGCAAAAGCAGAGCACAGTAGTTAGTATTAAATGGAATAAAAATAACTTTCATGTGACGTCACATCATGTGACATAGTATAATTTGACTAAAATTTTTTTTTCACAACATCTGATGTCACATCATATGATGTAGTATTAATAAATAAAAAAAAATACGGCATGTGATATGACATCATATGATATTACATCACATCACAGAATATGATATCACCACTTGAAAACAGCAGCTATGAGCACACATAATTATAACACCTTATAATTAATTTAACACATGCTTAATATGGCATTAAATCACGACATGTGATGGAACATCATATGATATGACATCACAACCTTTTTTTTAATACCGCAGCTTCTGAAAAAGCTTTTAAAACTTCTTTAAAGGTTTTATAAATTCCTTGTATGTAGTATTTGATGTTCTAGTGCAAGTGTCAAGTCCTAAAAAGCTCCCAGAAAAAGTTTTTCTGATTTCTTAATAAATAAAAATTAATTTTTAAAGCAATTTTGTAAAGCAAAGCTTTTCAAAAAGCTTTTTTAAACTTTTTAAAAAATAAATATACAAGTATTTGTAGCTAATAAGAATTTTAAGTTCTAAAAAAGCTTTCAAAATTAGAAAAGCTTTCAAAAAAGAGCTTTTTTAAATCCTTAAACCTTTAGAAAGCAGTTTTGTAACAGCGAAGCTTTTGGAAAAGCTTTTTCAAACTTATAGAAATATACAAGTGACTCTAATAAGAATTTTAAGTTCTAAAAAAGCTTTCAAAAAAGAGTGTTTTTAAATCCTTAAACCTCTAGAAAGCAGTTTTGTAACAGCGAAGCTTTTGGAAAAGCTTTTGAAACCTCTTAAAAGCTTTTGAAACTACTCAAAAGATTTTTAAACTTCTTCAATATAATTATCTGAAATTCTAGCACAAATTTTAAGTTCTAAAAAGCTTTTTAAATTATTAACGATTTCAGTAAAAGTTTTTGATTAAAAAAAAAACGACTCATTTAAGAAACAGTTTTGTAACAGCCAAGCTTTTGAAGAAGCTTTTTCGAACTTCCACAAAAATAAGTGAACATTCTGAAGCTTTTAAGATTGCAAAGCTTTCACAAAAAGCTTTTTTTCTTTTTTTAGAAAATAAATACGCATTCAAAAGGCAGTTTCCCAATGGCAAAACTGGCGATAAAGCTTATTTTTTATTTCTTAAAAAATAATTGTAAACTAGAAACGCTTTTTGCTAATAGCAAAGCTTTTTAAAGAGCTTTTTTTTATTTATTTTTAGTAAATTATATATTTTCAATAAAAATGAATTGAAAAATCTGAATTCTGACGGAAATATCTTTTTTTTATTTTCTGTGAAAGCAAACGTGGCAGCAAAGCTTTCCAAAAAGCTTTTTTTAAATCTCCGACACCAAAAAAATAACTAAATTCCGTTATTTTTAGATTTTCTATTTTTTTTTGCTCTTGCTAAAGTGTACAGCTTGTTTGCTTGTGCGCTTATCACCGCTACTGACTGCTGACTATCTGATTGCGCGCTACTCTAATACGCCGTTAAGGCTGCACGAGGCCGCAATTAATCTAACGAAGACACACTACACTTTTCACAATATATTTTAATAATATACATATAAACATACATATGTACATACCTGACTTTGTCTATATAATATGTATACAGTTGGCTACATCTCTAAGTATAATTTTAGAGCAAAGCGATCGGCTGATTGCTAACACGTTCGTTCGCCACATCGAGGTGTGAGGTAAATTGCAAAGCACCAAATTTGTGGGAAAATTATACAAATGCCGTCCAATTCTTTATTTTATTTTTGAACGAAATCAAAACTATTTTGAATTTTAAATTACCTAAAAACAAAAGCGACTAATGCGCTCGTAAACAACACACAGAAGCGAGTTGCTGCTGCTGACCCTTGTATCGACGAGTAGGTAGCCGCGATTGATGCTGCAGCGCTGAGATACATACAAGATGGGTTTATGGTATATGCGGGTACACAGACAGACAATCGCGCCGCTTTGGGAGCAAGTGCCATGCATAAATTAGTCAAATGGCGACAAAGGTGGTCTCCGTACATGAAAGCTACTAAGAGGCGAACTCCGCATAATGGAAATAGTCGATAATTATAATAAAAGTGTAATAAAAACGGAAAGCAATTTTAATAAAGAAGATGTTAATAAAGTAATGAAGCGACTGCGGTGACCATAATGAAGTGTTATGCATACAAAAAAAAATCGGTGTTTGGTGTTTGGAAGGCATAATTTGGGTTTAAAAAATATTATTAGAGATAAGAAAAATCGATAAAAAGTTTAGGAAACATAAAAAAATTGTGAAAGGCTTATAGGTGGCTATGGAAGAGTATTACCAGAAAAAAAAAACATATTAACAATAAAAATAGATACAAATGAAATTATTTATTTATCCGGTTTGTGGGTTTACTGCCGATAATTCACAAATATTTTTCATTAGATTTCATAGCTCAAAGTATCGGAAAAAAAGACAAATTTATTATATCATAAACTTTTTATTCAAATTTAATAATAATTTCTCAGAAAATGCGATTCTTCGACGCCAAAAAACCTTTTTTTGTGAAAAATATATTCCGATTTTTCTTAGTTCAAAAAAAAGATTTGAAAATATTTTATAGTTTTTTTGGAAAAATTTTGAAATTTACTTTGAATTTTCTTTTTCTTCATTTTAATAAAACAATCCAAATTTTTTCACACTAAAAAAGTGTTTTCGAAATTTTTGTCCGGAATTTTTTCATTTCGTACTAGAGGAAGTTTTCGGAGTTTTGGAAAAAAATTTCTAATTTTTTGATTTTTTTTTTAATATTTTGAAATTTATTCTCCTTTTTTATGAAAAAAGACTCCCAAATTTTTTCGTACTGAACAAAATTTTTGGAAAACGATTTTCGTAGTTTTTTTATCTGACAAAATTTAAAAAAAGTACAACTTTTTCGTACTCCAAAAAAATTTCGTAAATATTTGGAATTTTGAAAAAATTTTCGAAAATTTTTTTTTCTAAGAAAATTGTTTTTATAAAAAGCACTCCAACTTTTTTCGTACTAAACAAAATTTTTGGAAAAACTTAAGAATTTCGGTAGCATTTTCGAATTTTTTTAGGAAATTTTTTTTTATAAAAAAAACTCGTATTTTTTTGTACTAAACAAAATTTTTAGAATTTCGGTAGCATTTTCGAATTTTTTTAGGAAATTTTTTTTTATAAAAAAAACTCGTATTTTTTTGTACTAAACAACATACATATTTAGAATTTTGGAAAAATTTTCGAATTTTTTTTTATAAAAAAATCCAACTTTTTTCTTAATACAAAAAATTGTTGGTAACATTTTGAAAAAATTTTCGAAATTTTTCAAAAAAAAAGATTTTTGAAATATTTTTTATTTGACAAAATTTTAAAACAAGTCCAACTTTTTCGTTCTACAAAAAAAAATTGTAAACATTTGGAATTTTGAAAAAATGTTCGAAATAATTTTTTTCCCAAGAAAATTGTTTTTATAAAAATCACTCCAACTTTTTTCGTACTAAACAACATTTTGTAAACATTTGGAATTTGGAAAGATTTTCGAAATTTTTTTTATAAAAAAATCCAATTTTTTTTTATAAAAAGCACTCCAACTTTTTTCGTACTAAACAACATTTTTGGAAAAACTTTAGAATTTCGGAAACATTTTCGATTTTTTTTTTGAGGAAATTTTTTTTTATAAGAAAACTCATATTTTTTTGTACTAAACAAAATTTTTAGAATTTTGGAAAGATTTTCGAAATTTTTTTTATAAAAAAATCCTATTTTTTTCTTAACACAAAAAAATTTTTGGTAACATTTTGAAAAAATTTTCGAAGTTTTTTTTCTGGGAAATTTTTTTTATAAAAGTTCAAAATTTTTTGGTACGAAATGCAATTTTTCTGTCACCAAAAATATTCTTTATTTCCAAAAAAAAATTCTCCTCAAAATATTTAACTTTCCCTTTCCAAATTCTCCACTTTTATTCCGAAAACAACTAGTTATTTGAACAATGTATTATTTTTTTTATTATATAGTACATATTTGTTTGCCATAAGCTTGCCTGATTCCTCGATCTGCCACGTGAGGCGCCTATGCCTAACGGATACCTACTTGTACGCCTTTTAGAAAAAAAGATCACTGATGGTAATCTGGTCTGGTGTGGTAATCTCATTCATCATTTTGGTTGCTGTAATTGCAGTACTTTTAGCTACCCAAAAACCGAAATATTAAAAGGATTTTAGGTCCTGTTATTTAAAATATTTAAAACCGAATGCCTTAGAGGGACTCTCTTGCCATTAAAATGTTCGACGATTGTGTTTCCTGCCTTCTTTAGGCTTTTCGACGTAGTCATTGTATGGAAAAGTATTTTATTTAACGAGATATTTTCAAGAAGTTTGGCATGGATAATTGTTCAAAGTAGCTCTATAATCTGTGAACAAATTGTTCAGATCCGTGTACTATATGATATAGCTGCCGTACAAACTGAACGATGAAAATCAAGTCCTTGTATGGAAAACTTTTTTGTTTGACAAGGTAACTTCACGAAATTTGGCACAGATAATTGCCCAAAGCAAGGCTACAACCTCCGAACAAATTGTTCAGATCGGTTCACTATATGATATAGCTGCCATACAAACTGAACGAACAAAAATAAATTGTGGCATGAACAACTTTTTTATTTCTTCGCTACAACCAAGTTTTTTTTTGTTCTAATCTCACTTGTTTTTATATATTCGCTTCTTCTTAGAACTCAACTTAATTTGAAGCATTTATACCATAAACAATATAACCCAACTTAACCTAACCTAACTTAATCTAACTCACTAAACTACGTTTAATCTAACCATTTTGGGCTTACTCGCTTCACAAACCTCCCAAACAAGAAAGATAAGTTATTTAGAGCTGCTTTGTTTACAGAATGAAGTAATTAACTCGCGGAATTCTTGAAATTTCTTTGAACTCTAAGAACTGCTTGCCATTTACATGAACGCCAAGCTTGTTTTGAACGCTTTTGGTGCCACAGAGTCTAGTAGCAAGTGGCGGCAAACTTAATATAAGCTATTGAGAGAGAGCTGTGAAGAAAGCCGCCGATTCTGTCAGCCGACGGCGTTCTAAGTCTATACAGAGTTGCATTGTTGCAAGTAAGTCCCACTTATTTGGTTCCTCAGAGCTTTGTGGCGGTGCCAATTGGGGGCTGAGTTTTTTTCTACTTAAATATAAAGATGGCACAGTTGAACTCATACTCTCGGCGCAACAGATGATTGAGTCCATTCTAACGCAAGCAGCTTCTATCAGCTGCGCAAGCGTTCCGAGTAACCGCGCGGCAATTAGTTGCTGCAGGCTAGAAAGGAAGGCTCACATGACGAGCTTTGACCAAGCGCGGTCTATTTGAGGCACGAATTTACAATGTATTGACGGCGCAGCACGCACATGCAACACAAAACTTGTAGTTGCAACAATCTATCTATGCATAATTGCATGTGGCAGGAACGCTCTAAACATGCCGCGCCATCAATGTCTTAATTAAATATGTTGTAAATCTTATTTTATTGCATTTATTGATTTGCAGCATTTGCTGTTTTAGTTCTTTGTGCCAAATTGCTGTTGGCCACAGCCAAATACGTCACAGAACATGCCACAAGCATTTGGCGCATTCAAAGCATGCCTGTAACATGGTCGCAACATATGTTGGCTGCTGTTGCAGCAGCAGCAAGCAATGTGTTGATGATTTTTCTTGTTGTTGTGGTGTTTCTTTCGTTGTTATTGTTGCTTTTACTTGTAATCGCTGGCATAGTCACACGTAGACGCGTAATTGTCATGCTTGCAACACAATAATATTGACGATTTGCGAGCGCTCACACCGCAAACCGCCGCAGCGCATTGTTGTTGTTGCTTTTAACTGCAACTGATGCTACTTGCGCGTTGTTTTGGCATTAAGCTTAACCCAAATCCATTAAATTGCCCCCAAGGTGCGCGCGCTTGCTGCACGCATGTATTGCGCGCTATTATTGTTGTTGTTGCACGTCGCTTAAGTTGTTGTACAACATGTTGTCATTACAATAAATTACCACGCTGTGGCAGCAACATCTACAGCTTCAAAACAAACACAAAATCACTTAGAGCGCACTTGACAAGCCTCTTGCCACAGCACGTTGCACCTTCGACGCATAACACTTAAGCGCGCTAAAATGTTGCTGCGCCTGTTGTTGTCACTTTTGCGTTGTGTTGCACTGGCTCTTACCAAATTTGGTCAATGTTGCATGCGCCTTCATGTGTTTATTGTTGTTGTTGTCATGTAAGTTATTCAACTTAAAAATTTCTCCGTCGCTTCATTCAAGTTTTTGTTGCACATCATTGACTTGTCGCATTACCACTGTGCTGTTTCAACTTCATTTGGGAACGCGCAGCAACACGCATTTGCCACAGTGCAACACGCATTGTTGCAAATTCATGTGTATGTGCGCGCGTCTTTTTTCGTCATCAATCGTCATTTGCGCTTTAATTTTTCCATTTTTATATTTTTTCGCTTACTTTGTATGGCCTTTCGTACAACGTGCAACAACACAATTACGGCCGCAACGTGTTGATTACTTCATGTTCAATTGCCGCATTTAATGCGCCAAGCGCACAACCTTTGGCTGCGCATCTACAAATCGATCACATCGCTGCTGCCGCTGCTGTGGCACGCATTGTTGTTGTTTTGTACACACTCTACCTTACGGTGCGGCGTCTTTTTAAACGCCTTTTTGTATTGCTTGTCGTCCGCGCGGCTGCTGTGAGTTATAGCATTGCCGTGGCTTAGCGGTTTTATTTGTTGCACATTCCTGCGATTTAATTGAACTATCCGTTGCAAATTGTTGCAAGTCAAGTCGCAATGCCGCGACAATTGCGCAGGCTCATGTTTATTTATTTCCAACAGTTGCACCGTGGGTTGGGCGGGAGAACATGATGGAAAAATTAATGTTTACGATTTTTGCTCTCATTATTGTTGCAACATGTTGCTTAGAACCATTATCAGTGTTAAGGGATTAATAGTAGACTTCTGAGTTTCTAATTTAAATAAAATAAAGCCTACTAGCGTTGACATCAATATTTAATTCGAACATAAATATTTTTAAATGCAACCGGTATAGATTTATCTCCAAGTAACTAGTTTCGGACTAGTTTAAAATTATTAAAAATAAAGAAAACATAAAATTAGTTTCTTTACTAGCTGTTTGATTGAAAAACAACAAAAACTAAAAACTGGTCCAAAAGTAACTAGTCTACAACTAGTTACAAAATTTCACATTTAATGTATTAATATTAAAAACTCATAATTTTTAGAAAAAAAAAAACATTAATGGCTTGCAATTTTTTTAAAAACTTGTATGCAAAAGTGCAAACTAGATCAACAGTAAGTGGTTGTAGACTAGTTACCAGCCGCCAGATGTCACAAATTTAGTCACTTTCAAACACTTTTAAGTGACTTCTTACACTAAGCAGTCATGGGTACTCTTTAACTTCACTAATTTATTCATATTTTACTACAAATACACCACTGTGTTGCAACATTGTCAGCTTTTTTGGCCATTAACTTCGACAATCTTCAACTTCGTGGAATTGATAAAGGTGCATTTGGTTCGTACGCCAAATATGTGCGATAGTGTGGATTTTTCGCTAAGCAATAGGTGCTTTATAAATTGCTAAATAGATGTACATACATACATATGTGTCTGTAAAGCTTTGTGCCTCTAAGTTTATTCTTGAGCACTACTAATCAATAATTTAGTAAGCTAATCCAGCGCATACAACATTCTCGCAAAGTGTATAAGGTAGTTTACACAACAATTATTGCATATAAAATGCTTGCAAATTTCAAGGAAGTATAATATTTAAAAACACTGTCTTGAATTTATGCGTTTTTCATTGTTGCAAGGACCCCAGCAAGCGGAACTCATATCGCCTTCACATGTCAGCAAATTAATTATTGGCATATACTGTTGAAAATACGTTGAAAAACTATTATTGATATATATTTGAACTAGTAACCAACTAGTTACTTTTGGACCAGTTACTTTTTTTTCTCCAGATTTACGTAAAAACAGTTTTTTTTAGCGTATAAAAATTATTTGTGTTTTTCACAACTAGTTCGCAACTAGTTACTATCGCTAATTTTGCTAATTTCTTAAGAATATTTTCATTCCACGAATAAGCAAAGTGTTAGTTCAGGTTTTAGAAAGTTGTTTGATATTTTCGGTCTCTTAATAGTATTTAAAGACAGCCCTCTCTTCGTAAACCCTCCTCAAGTGATGTAGCGAGTATTTTTTTTCGCCTGCCGACGCTCGCTAATCAACCGCTATAAAGCGTCAGGCTTGCGAAAGACCACCAGCCTACTTAAGTAGCCCCTAAAGATATCATTAAACTAAGCTTTCTTGTAACTTGTACCCCGTCATTAATTGCCTGCTGCATTTTCGACCACCCAAGCTAACTGACCGCGCTTCCATTCGAACCACCAGTGCCGCTGCTGATGGTGTTGTCGACGCATTTATTGTTTTAATACCTTAATACAAAGAAATAATATATGCCAATAAATTTGAGCTGGACATATAAATGACTGCATAGGTGCACATGTCTGTGGCACACACAATTTAGTCACACACAGTCGCTGTGTGACGCGACGGACACATAAAATATTGATTTGATTCGTTAATAGCTGTATCTGGGATCGCGCTGAGCTGAGCGCGCCGCCTTGCGCTGGGAAAGGTTGGTGCACAAAAGTGGCTTTTGCTTTTTTAATTGCTTCATGCCTATGACATGCAACGAATCGAATGAGACAACAGGCGACAAGCGCACAAACGCGCATGATTATACGGTATATATGTATAGTATGTATAGTAGATATATGTATGTATAGTGTATATATGCACTTACCTGCAATAGCGGCGACTAAGTAGGTAGTAAGCGCATAAATATGAGATTTGGCTGCCGCAACAACGCGCGGTTACGATTTTTAATGTTGTTGTTGTATATATGACTATGAGTATTGTTGTTGTTGGGATATATGTTAAGCGCTTGTTGTTGTTGCAAGACCGCACAGCATGCGCGCGACAAGTTTACAGCACTACGCGCTTAGCGCGCGCACAGGGAGCCAACGCCGCGCAAAACAACGCGCCACACTGCGTTGCGGCCGTCGCCTTAAATGACACAAATGAAAATAAAAACAAATGTAAGCAAAAGCAGTTTTATATTTTTTAAGCGCGCTGTTTTTAATTACCATAATTTTTTCTGCGCGTCGAGATGTACAAGGCGCACGGTTGCAAGATGTAAAAAAATATACAAAAAAAGTAACAAAAAATTCAGCAAAGATAACAAAATATAATAAAAACAAGTCAGTAATAATAAAAAGGCAACAAAATTAAATATTCTTCAACATTTTAGTCACAAGCTTAGTGACATATAAAACGCGCCGCGTCGCGCTTATGCCGCCGCCTCATACATATATATTTTTATGGCTTATAAGCCAAAAGCAAGAACAGCAACAAGGTAGAGATACAAAAACTATTGATTCGCTAAATTTATAGCCGCGCCTAGTCAAGTCCACAACGCCGGCAGCCAACCAAACTGCCGCCGCGCAAGCCTACCCGCCCGCGCTAACCTATGCGTAGTCTTTCAGCCCATACATTCACCACAACGCACGGCGCGCATCAACATCACCACCCATTCACTTTTATTTTTGTGCATTCCTTTTCTATTTGTTGCACTCAAAGTGCCAGGCAACGCGCTAGCCAGTTGATCACTTTATTCGTCGTGGCTGCGAGTCACGTCACGCCATGCCACACAGCCACAGCGCAAACGCCATTGCAATGCAAGCGCGCAAAAAAAAAGAAGCGAAAAAGGAAAGGAAAAGTCTCCGTAGTCGGGACCCCACACGCGCTTGCCACTACACGCTGCAGCAGCGCACCACACTAGCAAACCGCGCGACTTAGGCCACACCGGGCGTCTTAGACATGTGGACGTCCCACGGTTTGCTAGCCGCACTAGAGCTGCCTGACTGGTTGGTTGGCAGTTTTTTGTTGTTGTCGCGTTGGTCGCTTGGGCCTCATTGCTAGTATTGCTTATTGCTGGCACGCCATTGTTACAACGCGTCGGCAATAGCGGCGACAGCGTCATGATACCGCGCGAAAGCCGTCGCCACGCCATTATTAACTGCCGCGCAGTGTTGCATTTAATGTCTTTGGCAGCTTTGTTTCTTTTCTATTTGAGTTGGATTACAAAAAAGGTCAAGGTAGTGGCTTAGCGCGTCTAGCGGTTGGTGCTTAGCAAACGCCATTTTGTTGCACGTTGAATTGCATGTAATGCAAGGCTTTAGAAGGTTTATTGGCAGCGCAGCCTTTGAAGTATTTAGTTGGAATTCTATAAAATTTCTCGGTTTCAAAGCTCACGTGTTAAGTTGAAAATTCTTAATCTGATTTTTCAGAAAATTTTGAATTATTAATTTTGCATTTAAAAAAAAAAATTTTAACTCCAAAAATAAAATTTTGGAAATCAAAAAAAAAAATTAATTTAATTTAAATTTTAAAAAATAAATTTTTTTAAAATTTTTCCAAAATTTTATTTTTTCCAATATATATATATGCGAAAAATTATAAAAATAAAATTTCGGCAATAATGTTATTCCATTACATTTCTAATTTTCGCAAATAATTTTTTTATAATCTAAATTAAGTATTGTGAAGAATTTTGTAATATCTTTAGTAATAAATTTTCTTTAATTTTAATTAATATGTTCTTAATTTTACCTAATTATTTTTTTTTAATTTTAATTTAATTTTTTTAATTATAAATATTTTTTTAAGTTATAATTAATTTTTTTAATAATAATTAATTTTCTTAATTATAATTAATTTTTTTAATTTCAATTTAATTTTTTAAATGAAATTAATTTTTTCACTTTCATTTAATTTTTTTTAATTTGTTAAATTTTCTGGTCTTTTAATTAAATATACCGGCATCTTGTTTTTAATTTTAATTAAGTCTGTTTATTTACTTTAAATATATGTAATTTTGATTAATTTTTTTTTAATTTTAATTATTATATTAACTAATTAACTAATTTTTTTTATATTAATTAATTTTTCTTTATATTATTTTTTTTTTAATTTGAAATATTTTAACTTAAATTAAATTTAAATTAATTAAATTTTAATTTTTTAAAATTTTTTTTATTTTTTGAGTTTTTTTTCTCAAATTTTTTTTATTTATAATTTTTTTAATATCTTTTATATTTATTTTTCTCTTTCCAACTGTTGAATAAGCCTCCAACAACAAATGATATTAACTGTTGTCATTTATTCTGCATCAATGCGAAGCCATTTTTTATTGCATGTAATTTTTATCAGCCACTTAATCGCACATTCATTAAGAGCTACACGAAGTTTAGTGCGCTGTGGCGAGGATGGCAACGGCGCTGCTGCCCGACTGCATGGCAGCGGGGTGCGGCGCCGATAAAACGCTTTTGAGGCGTTTAAAAAACTAAAAATAAAATAAAAAGCCAACAACAAGAAAAAATGTTTGTGCTAGTTGCTCAGTTAGTTGTGTGTGGCAAGGTGGAAAAAATAATAAAAAATTGCAAAAAATTATCAAAAATTAATAAATTTAATAAAAAAAAATAATAAAATAAAAAATAATAATAAAAAATTGAAGAAAAAATAAACAAAAAGTAAAAAAAATTAATTTAAAAAAATTAAAAATTAATTAAAACAAATTAAAAATTAATTAAAAATAATTAAATTAAATTAACAAATATTAAACATAATTTTTAAAAATATGAAAAAAATTAAATATAATTAAAAAAAATTAAAAATATAATTAAAAATAATTAACAAAAATTAAAAATAATTAACAAAAATTAAAAATAATTTAACAAAAAATTTAGAAAGAAATATTTTTTTAATTAAAAAAGTTGAAAAAAATAAAATAAAAAAAGTATTAAAATCGTGAGCAGTTGCGCGCCTGCTGCCTAATTAACATTTCTGCGCCAACAAGGAAACATTGAAAAATAAAATAAAAAAAACAGGGTGGGCAAGTTAAATTGCTCGTGCTGAGCAACCACATACTATATATACACACACACTCACACACAATTGGGTCATCACTTCATTTGCACGCCTTCGCGTCAACGCTGGCGATGACATTATTTAGCGAAAGCGTTAAATTATCAAGGCGAGACAGGTTCGTGAGTAGTCTACGCCGTGTGGACCGCCATGGAGCTGGACCGTGCGAAACCGGCATTCCTGACGGCCAAGAGGCAGCACAACATACAGACGCCCATGTGTGGCAGGGTGTGTATATGCGTGGCCGTGCGAATGCGGGCGGTCCATTGGCGAGACATGTATATATAAATATGTACAATATTTAATAAATTTACGCTAGCGAAGGTGAGCCGTTATAGCTGTTGATATACAAACACACATATACATACATACGCTTGTATGTGCGTATATTGCCCTTGTGACAGCCTTCAGCGCAGCTTCAATTGAGTTAACTCGAACTCATATAAACTGCGGCGACGACTAATTATGGGATTACGTGTTCATTGGTCATTTTTTTCCACCGAAATGTGGCACCAATTATCATGTATACACACACAAACAAAATCATACTCATACCAAAAAAGAAGTTACCTCTTAGGCAGAAGGAAAAACACAAAGCAAAAATAGAAAAACGAATCAAGCAAATAATTCATTGTCCTGTACGGTTTATGGTTTTCTTTAAATTGTTTTTCTAAACATTTTTTGTTCGTGCCACAAGTGATGGATAACTTAGTATTTAGCGGTAAATAAGCGGTGTGGACAGAAAAGCATACAGCTATCAATAAAATTCTAACAAAATACAAAAGAACTACTAAATTGCTGCATATGAGCGAAGGCACAGTGGGACAATGTTGGTCAAAAAGTGCAAAAAATTTTTTATTTCATTGTTTTTTTATAGAAATCAGACAAATTAGACGATTTTTAAGCAAAACAAAATATGAAATCAAATTTTAACTGGAGTAGAAAGTGAAGTACAGTGGTATAATACGCGCCAAAAAGTGCAAAAAATATATATTTTTTTAATTTATCATTAAAAATAACATAAGTAGATGATTTTTAATTGAAAAAATATAATAAATAAACATTTGCCTCAAAAAAGAAGTAAGGTACAGTGGTCAATACCCGAGAAAGAGTGCACAAAATAATTTTTTGTTGCTAAAATTAGAGCTCAGTACAAATAAAACTATTAAGGCAAATCTGGTTTAAGTTTTCGAATTTAGTAGGTCGAAATACTACTATAGAGCTTTATAAAGCTTTTGAAAGCTTTCTCTATTAAAGTACTAACACTTTATTTGAATAAAAATTTTTAGCTGAATTAGTAAACCGGCGATATGTGAACTCAAACACAGTCATTTAGAAAGCTCTTCAAAAAGCTTTAAGCATTTTTCGAATAGGCAAAATCAGTAATGCACCGTTTTGCAGTACTTCATAGTGCCACGCCCTAAAATAGTAAGAGTGCCTCATAGTACCACATTTTAAAATAGAGGGAACGAAAGTTCTATAACAAAAGCTTTAATAAAGTAAAAGCTCAAAAGCTTTTGACTGATCTCGCAAGCTCACGGCTAAGGCTTTCTCTTTTAAATAATAATCTTTAATAACAAAATTGGTGTATACATTAGTAAATAAATAAGCGTTACTTAATATAAACTAAAGCCATTCATAAAGCTTTCCAAAAAGCTTTAAGCACTTTTCGAATATGCAAAATCAGTAGTACAGCGTTTTGCAGTTCTTTTGCATAGTAAGAGTGCCTCATAGTACCACTTTCTAAAATAGAAGGAACGAAACAAATAACAAAAGCTTTAGTAAAGTAAAAGCTCAAAAGCTTTTAACTGATCTCCCAATCTCACTGCTAAAGCTTTCTCTTTAAAAATAATAAACTTTTGATTTAATAACAAAATTGGTGTCTACATTAGTAAATAATTCAGCGTTACTTAATATAAACTAAAGCAATTCAAACAGTTTTTAAAAAAGCTTTAAGCGCTTTTTAAATCTTTAAAATCATTATTTGTTCCCAATACTTCACAATACCATGCTTAGAAATAGTAAGACTGAATGTTTCATATTTTAAGTTTTAATAAATGAAAGCTCAAAAGCTTTTTAGTGATTTTGCATGCGTTTTTAAATCTCTCTTTTTAAATACAATATTTTGCCTGCGTATTCTAAATCTCTCTTTTAAAATACAATAGACGAATATTAGAGCCTATATGACTAAGTAGAACATAAAAATTAAAGTTAAATTATGACTTAAGCTTTTCAAAAAGCTTTAAGCAATTTTAAACCCTTCGAAATCATAATTTTTCCAGTATTTCATAATTATATGCCTACAAATGACCGAAAGCTCTATAATAAAACTTTTTATGAAATGAAAGCTTAAAAGCTTCATACGGGTTTGTAAAGCTCAAAGCTCTCTTTAAATAATGAAATCAATATTTATGCTTTTTATTATTACTTTTTATGCCAATTTTAGAACTAATATGCCTCAAAGCTTTAAATTGTAGACTTTTATAAAGTGAAAGCTCAAAAGCTCCATCGATATATATCAGCAGGTATCTATTAAGCAAGGACTCCAAAATAGTTTTTGAACACTTACTTTACAAATTCTATGAAATTCATGGGAAAGCTTTCATGTTTGATAGTGTAGTTTTGAAGAAGCTTTATAAAAACTTTCAAAAAGCTTTTGTAACAGTAATTTGTTGTATAGGGGGCTTGATACTTACACTTACAGAGATTCTAAGTTTGTATAATTCTAAGTGTAATTTAATTTTTCGAAGTTCTCATCCGCTCTCTACCCTCACAGACAACTTTCATCACCCGGAACCCCTACTTATAATTTCTAACCCCTGTTTATGACCGCACCTTACAGCAAGCCACCACAATACATACATACACACACACTCTTATTTATTACCCTGAGAACCGACTGCGCGCCTCCTTAGCGTACACGGTACGTCAGGATAATTGCCGGTTAGCCGTGGTGCGCGCGATTTCGCTGATGATTTGTTGGCGCCAGGCGTGCGCGCACACAATCCCACATACACAAGCGACAAGCGCTCAAGTAGCGGTCGATTTCGAGAGCTTGTTTGCTTTACCAACTACTTACTACCGATTGCTCACAGGCAGCGCGCTGCAACACTAGTTAAATACAACTGCTTTTGTTGTTGTTGCAGATAGTTATACGGTTATATTTGTGTGTGCAACATGCTGATGAGTCGCGACTCCGCACACAAGCATTCAATGAGCCATCTCCGGAACGCGAGCACAGCATCCTCAGTGTGTTTGCATGTGTGTGTGTGTGTTGCATGCTTCGCCGTCTGTCTTGTGCGCTTGTCCGTCCAGTTGTTAGCTCGTTTCGTGTATGATTAACAAGCGTGTTGAGTGTTGGGCGGTCCCGACGACGACGACGACGACGGCGCTGATGACGATGATGACGATGCTGGCGACGATGGTGGCGCTGGCGTCGCCGTTATTGCTGCTGTTGTTGTTGCCGCGTCCGTTGCTGATTCTAATTTGCCTGGTGATTTATTGAAATCAAATGCCAAACAAGGCGCCAACAACCAAAAATGCTTATGCACAGCCAAACGCGAAGCGTTCGACTTGATGTGGCAACAACAGCTACAACGAAAAACAACAACAATTTGCAATAAGCACATTTGTACGCGACACGTCTTACCAAAAACGGTGCGGTCCGGCGAACACGATTTGTTTATGTACCCAAAGCGAGCAAAAGCGCTTTGCAAATTAAGACAAATCGATCAGACCGATGATTAACCTTTGCTGTTAAAGCTCACTGCTGCTTGTTATTTGTTCATTTGTTGTTTGCCTGTAGCGCCACCCTTTTTTGGCAATGTTCAACGCTTACGCTCAACTAATTTTCGATTTGAGTTGCGGTGAGTCACTAAGGTGGTTTAGTTATAGTCAAAACTTTTAGATTGCTTAGAAAGCTTGAAAGCTCCTAAGGCCTATTTACTACTTAAAAACACTTGCTTGACTATAAGTAGTACTAATGCATTTGCATCACCAAAGTTCTGTAGTTAAAGTTCAAGCTTTCAGATTGCTTAGAAAGCTTTAAAGCCGATTTAAAAAACTACAAAAGCTTGAATGTATTGTAGTACTATAATATTTGGGCCACAAAGGTAGTAAATTTAAACTCGAAACTTAAATATTGCTTAAAAAGCTCTAAAGCTCCTAGGTCGAGTTAAAGTTTTTCGACTAATTTTTCTTGTTTTACATATTCGAAAATTGCTTATGCTTTAAGTTTCATAACTAAGTTTTCAGAAGAATGCACAAAACGCTTTCTCAACTAAAAGCTCTCACAATTTATTCTACTAATAGAGCTATCATTAAAAACATTCAACAAGACCTCTTAAAAACTCAATAAAGTTTCTAAAATGTGTGTGAGCGCTTTTCAAGACGATCATTCAAGTTTTCTAAAGCTTTTTAAAGTTCGATAAAGCTTATAAGCCATGTATAATACTGGAACTAAGTCGACAGACGCAAGAAATGAGTGATTTCATTCCATCCTTACTTTTTCTCAATTTATAAAAGCTTGATGGCTGCGAAACTTTGCCGAGCTTTTTTAGGAAAAGTTTTCAGGCTTTTATGTTTTTACAAATAATCGATTTGGTTAACAAACAAAAATTTTACTATATTTTATGAAAGCTCAATGGGCTTAAATCTTTTATGAGCTTTTATAAAAAAAAAATTAAGCACTATTAAACCAAACTCAGCCCACAATGCAAGCCATGATCTTAGAATTTACATATTTCTATGCATTTAACTTTACTTTTTCTCAATTTATAAAAGCTTAATGGGTGTGAAATTTTTCAGAGCTTTTTTAGAAAAAGCTTTTAGGCTGTTATGTTTTAACAAATAATCGATTTGGTTTACTTACAAAAATTTTACTACATTCTATGAAAGCTCAATGGGCTTAAAGCTTTTATGAGCTTTTTAAAAATCATTTTAAGCACTATTAAACCAAACTCAGCCTACAGTGCAAGCCATGATCTTAGAATTTACATATTTCTATGCATTTATCTCATTGGTTGTCAGCTATTATAACTATTATTGCGCGATTTGAACATTGGAGATCGACATTTTTATGACTTTTCTTACAACTGTTGTTTTTATTGTTGTAGAACAACTAAGCTGTGCATATTTGCCATTTGCTCGCATAAATATTTTTTACTTCAACATTTACATGACAATTATTTGCCTTTATTACTTGCCTGAATGTCAATGTGCAACTGCTTTTTTGTAATTATTGTTGTTGTTGTCACCGATGTTAACATTGTCATTGCATTAATTACTACAACTGGCGGCAACAACATGCAATCCGACAGCAATAACGCGTTATAAAATGAAACAACTGTTATTAAAATGAAAATTAAATAATTTTTGCTGTGACAGTGTTGCCATATTTGTAATATTTATATGCAAACAAACGAAATGCGATTGAAATATGCCATGTTGTTGTTAAACAGCTTAGAAAAAAATGTCACTATATTTTTATTGCTTTATTTTCTATAAGGCAAACATGATAAAGTTGTGTAATTAAAAATTAAAACTGACAGCAAAAATGTGGCAATAAACATTGAGCAAATGTTGAATGGCGACAGCCAAGTGTACTGAAGAGTTGATTGAAAGATTTGTGTAACTGCAAGAGCATATGAAATGAATAAATAAATATCAATATGGTGGTTGAGAGTGAGTTAAAGAAAGAGAGAAAAGCGAGAGAGCGCGAAAAGAAAGGCGAGAAAGAGAGCTTTTAGGCCAAATAGATATATGTAGGGTTGTATATATACTTATCTTGTTTAAATAGCGTAGAAAAAATATTTATACCAAATCTATGAGAGTGGGGAAACGAACGCACAACTGGTATAAATCACATAAATTGGTATAATTAAAAAATAGATTCTTTTTCCCTTCAAAGAATGCACAAATAATATTTATACCAAATCTATGAGAGTGGCGAAACGAACGCACAACTGGTATAAATCGCATAAATTGGTATAATTAAAAAAAATAGATAAATGTAGATCTCTATATAGATTTTTTTGCTTCAAAAAACGCACAAGAATTATTTATAACAAATCTATTAGTGGCGAAGCGAACGCACAACTGGTATAAATCGTATAAATTGGTATAATCATTGCATTGCAAGTATTAGTAACTTAAGATACTTTTTTAGGCAACATTAATGGTTTCCTTTTATTTGTGAAACTCTAAAAAAAAGTTGAAGCGAACAAACAATTGGTATAAAACTAATAAACTGGTATAAACAAAAAGTAATATAAAAGCACATGTTTGAACCATTTTACTACAACTTTTGTTAAGCTTTTTAAGTCAAACGAGTCGAATAAGCAACTGGTATAAAACTAAAATACTGGTATAAATCGATATTAGTTGCAAAAAGGAAGCATTTAAGCCACCTTAAAGCAATTTTTATATTGTCCAATTTTGATTTGTCAAAAAAATCCAGTAGTTCGTAACGAACAAGCATTTGGTATAAAACTACGATACTGGCATAAACAAGAAGTGACAGAAAATAAGCGGCTCAACCACCTTCATGCAGTATATACCAATTACTTGCGTTTTTTCAACTTTAGAGATTGTCGAATCGAACAAACAACTGGTATAAATCTTTTAAACTGGCATAAAAAAGAAAACAAGCACATATGCAGTTTTATAAAGCTATGTATTATTGTTGCCTTAAAATGTCGCTTCGAAGACAACTTCTTTAGTAAATTATATTTGCCACAACAACAATTTCTTCAACTAACCAGTGATTTAGCCGCCAGCTGAATGATTTCGGCAGTAAGGCGTTAGCATGTTATTACAACAACAACAAGCTAATGTTTGCGCCTGCTTATGCACATATGACTTTACATGCAAATCTGAAATTGCATGCAACACCAAATGTGGCATGCAAGCATCCAACTCCAACTTATACGCTTTTGCTTAAACTTGTTCCTAATATCACATACTAAATTCATATGGACACATGCGATTACTTATCGGAATGCCTGTGAGTAAAGAATGTGAACATTTTTGCCGCCTAACGGTTATAAATAATTGGCAATTCATTGCTCTTGTCAGTTGGCATTAGTAAAGAAATAAACTAACCTGGTCATGGATATGAATAAAACATACAGGAAAAGAGAGAGAAAAGCTGAGAGCTCGAGGGAAGTTGAGTGCGAAAAAAAATCAGCAAGTAACGGTAGTTTTTGGAAATTTTCACAATAGTTTTATTGATTTCAGATTTAATTAATTAAAAGGTCAAAAAATTAATTTAAAAAAATTATAATTATAAAAATTAATTAAATTAATTTTAGTAAAAATTTATTAATTTAACTAAAAGCTTAATACATTTTTTTTTGATAATTAATAATTTTTAGTAATTAATTTAATTTTTATATATATTTTTTTAATTTGTTTGTAATTTTATTAATTTTAATAAACTAATAAAATTTAAAAAATATTAAAAAAATTGATTAATTAATTAATTAAAATGAAAACTAATAAAATTAAGAAAAATTAATTTCAATTAACTTTTTTTTTAATAAAATTTTTATTTTCCCACAAGCAAAAATTAGAAGCAAAAATTAATCTTTTAAAATAATTAAAAACAATACTAAAATTAAATCGAAAAATTAACTAATTTATTAATTAGTTATCAGTAATTAATTTAAAAGAAAATTAATAAAAATTTAAACTCAAAATAAGTATAAAAAAATTAAAACAATTTTTTATATTAAAGGAAAATAATTTTTCGATTAATTTTTTTAATTATTTTAATTTATTGTTAATTAAACAAAATTTTTTTCCTAATTTTTGAAGACATTAAATTTCAGTAAAATTGGCTTAGAAAACAAACTAAATTTTATATTTAATTTTTCTAATTAAATTAATTAATTTTTTCTTAAAATTTAATTTTTTAATTAATTACTTTTTTATAAATTATATTTTTGTCTTTTTTTTTTTTAAATTTATATTTCATTTGTTTTTGATGTTTTCCGTAACTAAGTAAGCTCCCCCCCCCTTCACTTGCAATTTGGTTTACAAGAATTGTTTCTCCTAGAAATTGTTGCTTCGAAAATTACTAATTTTATATATATCTTCTATTTTCCTTCCAGACGATACTCAATTCAATGCATAAATACCAGCCACGTTTCCATTTGGTGCGAGCCAATGACATACTCAAGCTGCCGTACTCAACATTTCGGACGTATGTTTTCAAGGAGACGGAATTTATAGCCGTTACAGCATATCAAAATGAGAAGGTAAGAGAAAATAGGCCATATATGGCACAAAGTCATACTTATAGAGTAAACTTTTGCATATGAAAACTTAACTTAGCAAAACATAACTTTAACATAAGAAAACTTAACTTAGCAAAACATAATTTTAACATAAGAATACTTAACTTACCATAACGTAACTTCAACATATGAAAACTTAACTTAGCATAACTTAACGTAACGTAAGAAAACTTTACTTAGCAAAATATAACTTTAACCTAAGAAAACTTAACTTACCATAACCTAACTTCAACATATGAAAACTTAACTTAGCATAACTTAACGGCAACGTAAGAAAACTTAACTTAGCATAACTTAACGGTAACGTGAGAAAACTTAACTTAGCAAAATATAACTTTAACATAAGAATATTTAACTTACCATAACCTAACTTCAACATATGAAAACTTAACTTAGCATAACTTAACGTAACGTAAGAAAACTTAACTTAACTTAACCTAATTGAAACTTATGAAAATTTAACTTAGTAAACTTAACTTAGCTTTACATCACTATACTCTAAGATAATAACCCCCACAACCTAAACAGAAAATTCTTGTTAAAACAAATAAATTTATTTATTCTGAAATTAATCCATTCTCTCTCTCTCTCTCCTTCTTGTAGATTACTCAATTAAAAATCGATAACAATCCCTTTGCGAAGGGCTTTCGTGATACCGGCGCTGGCAAGCGGGAAAAGAAGTAAGTATCACTAAAGTTTTGTGCTAGCAAATTAACAACAAACAAATAAATATTTAAGTAAAAGCTAGTCCACCGCAAATTGAGTTGCCAGAAATGCCGAACATATGACGAAATTTCTTTGAAACTGCCCCCCTTTCTCAGGCGACCCGCTAGCCTCACTAAGCACACGAGCTGACTTTTCCATTAAATGCGCTGTCAAAGCAATGACATTGCAAGTTTGATTGCGACTCTGCGCGTGTCAGCGGCGAAATGACAGGCGCTTTCATGCAGCCCTGGACGCTGCCCCGTGCGAGGAAGCGCTGTTCGAGGCGCAGTAGTTTAATAGTGCTTTCAAAGCACTGACAAGCGGCGGTTGCAATTTGGGTGAAATCGAATGACAACAACAGTCACGATGATTGCTCATTTACGCGGCACGCCAAGCCAAGTGTCTTCGGTTGTCTGCGCTCGCACGGAGTCGCACGCTGTGCCACTGTAAATGATATATTCACGGCAATTTCTTAATACCTCCATTGATATTTATGTGCATTTATGTGAAAGTGGGCGTCAACTTTTGGCCAACACGGCGAGTTTGACTGGCTGACTGCTGTCGGCTGCTTGCTGTGGTGTTGGCGACTTTTTTCATGGTAGTTGCAACGGTAGTTTGGCTGTCTGTCGTTTGCTTGACAACCTGGCACGCGAAATCTGTGTTTGAGCTTTGAGGCGTTACCAATGTTTATTGAGTTGTCATTTTTGTATGCGATGAGTACGAAAATCATGACAGTTGACAGCTGATAGCACGCCCACAATGATGGCAATTGAAAGAGTGAGGAGCAAAGGTGGGTTAGAGTGGAAATAAGAGACAAAAAGGGATTTGAAGCGTTGAAAATTTTTTTTGCAAATTGAGATTTCAAAGGTTTGAGAATATTAAAAACTAATTTTTATTAATATTTTTTGTGTTCGAAAGCATTCTTCTAAATTTCAAAATTTTTAGAGAAAAAATTTCACATATTTTTCAAAATTTTTAATTTATTTTTTTTATTTTAAAGTTTCTAAAAATTTAATATTTTCGGAGAAAAATTTTCAAAATTTTGGGCAAATAATTTTTTTTTTTAATTTTTGAGAATTTAATTTGTTTTTGCAAAATTTTTCAGATAATTTTTTTTATATTTTTTTATTTAAAAAATTTTTAAAACTTAATATTTTTAAAGGAATTTTTTCAAAATTTTGTTGAAATATTTTTTTTTTAATTTTTCGGAATTTTTTTCATTTTTGCAAACATTTTTTTATTAAAATTTTTTTTTATTAAAAAAAAAACAGTCCACCACTTAGCATACGCATTATGGGGAGACTGGTCCTTCGCCTTACTTTTCAACTTAGTATCCCTTACACACACATCCGAAAATACACACGTAACTCAAAATTCTAAAAAAAAGCTCCGAAAAAGCAACTCGACCACAGCATATTCACCAAACCTTGCGATTATCAGACTGCCCACTAATTCGCTGTGACTGAGTGATAGACTGCGCAGTCAGCTGGTGAGCCCTTCACTGATTCACCAGTCAAATTTAAAGCATGACGTTGACCGAAGTCAGAGAATAAGCATATTTACTGACGCACATTCGTTAGTTCCTCGTGCTGCCTGAGGTCCTCGACTTAAGTTAGCTGTCATACATTTGACTGCTTCCGAGATTTTTTCCGCTACAAATTACTACTGTCATTGCGACGTTTGTATGCCTGTGCAACTGACGGACTATCTATCTGCCTGTCTGCGTGACCAACCACCGAACCAAAACTTGCTGACACACAGCCGCTGCTTCCGTCACTCGGGGTGCTTCCGTTCGTTTGCTTTTCGCCAACGAGTGGGTGGTTTCTGATGAGATGCTGCTGGCGCAGACGAATTTCTCTACATTTACATGTAAATACAAGTGTTTGTGTGAGTGTGGAATCAAAAAGTCAAATTTGCAATTGTGCATGTTTGTTGTGGCAGGAAATTAAAATCAATCAATCAACATGGATTTCCGCTTCCTGTCACTCAAGCGCACACACAGCGCATTCCTTAGTTGACTGATTCGCTGCCGTAGGATAATAAGAAAGTAAAAACGCTGGTGGGAGTGTGGAAGCAAAAACGCTTTTGTTGTTGTTGTACGTAAGTATAACTGTACAATTGATTTTCGGGTCAGCGCAGGGTGCTTGAAGTGATTGAAGGTTTTTTATATATTTACTCGCAGATAGTGAATTAGCGAATTTTGAGAAATCGTGGAAGCAAAGTAATCAGATAGTAAAACAAATTCCGTTCTTTTTCATTTAATTGAAAAAAATTAAAATCCTTAATTTAAAGTTTTTTTTTAATTTCAAAAAGGTTCAATATGAGGATTCAATTCAATTCATTGTTTGGCATTTAATATTTTTATTAATTAAAAAATTAATTAAATTAGTTAATTAAATTAAAAAATTTTAAAATATTTAAAAAAAAACTAATTAATTAAAAAAATTGATTTAATTAATTAAATTAAAACAATTAATTTTAATTAATAAAAAAGTTAATTTAATTAATAAAAAAATTAATTATTTTGAAAATATTCGAAGTTCAATATTTATAATTTAATTTTTTTAATTAATTAAATTGAGTTTTTTTAGTTAACAAAATTAAATTATAAATATTGAGCTTTGAATATTTTCAAAAAATTTTGGTAAATAAAAAACATAAATTTAATTAATTAAAAAAATTTAATTATAAATATTGAACTTTGAATGTTTTCAAAATAAATCTGTATTTTTATTAATTAAATTTAATTTTTTTAATTAATTATTTTTAAATTTTTTAAATTAATTAACCAATTAAATTTAATTTTTTAATTAATTATTTTTTAATTTTTTAATTTAATCAACCAGAAATTAAATTTAATTATTAGTAATTTTATTTAATTAAAAAAATTAAATTTGAAAAAGAAATTGTAGAATTCTGGAAACAAAATTTTTTTCAAATAAAATTTTTTCTACTGAAAAAAATTCAAAATTTTTGCTTCAAGTATCTTACACTCTCCCACAAATACCCTCAAAACCGCCGAATATACTTGTAAGTGACTTGTATGTGTCAGCGCTTGACAAGTGCCAGTTGTCAGCTGTCAGTGCGTGCGTGGCGCATCAAAGCGTGCGCTTGCACAGCGACACAGGCAATTTTCAACGCCACCAAAGACACTGCTTAGCCACCAGACAATATTTAGCGCTGCAAGCGACCCTCACCCTGACAAATCACGCGCTGCCGACGCTGCCACAAGCAATTTGGCTAGATTTGTGGCAATGATAGCGTCAACACGGCCACAAATCAAGCTCTGGGGTTGATAACAATACTGATAGAAGCGAGTAGCAGAAGATATCGCTAGTGGAGCGAAGGGAGGAAGCAAAAATAAACGCAACTCATCAGCTGATGGTTCAATTTCTAAAAGCAGGGCAAAGCAAGCAATTGATATATTTTGTGGCTGCCACATAACAAAAAAAAAAATACTTCACTGTCACTACAGCAAATGCGCGTGTATATCGATGTCACCCAAAAAAAGATATCAAACATTAAAGGCGCTGTAGATCTTATCTGCTTAGTCATGCCAATCACTTTACCCCGCAAATTTTGTCGGACAAAACGCTGAGTCACCCAAACCAAAACGAGAATGTGTGGAGAGATATGTTAGGAAGCACACACACATAAGAATTTCCATACACATACGCACAGATGAAGAGACCCTGGAACCCTTGCCGCATATCCTTAATGAATATCCTGCATTAGCGCCACTAAGCGCTCTTAGGCACTACACAAACGCTTTTAAGTGTTTTTCTATTCGGCTATTGTTTCGTACGCGTCGTCACTCGACACTCGGCGACTGTGTCTTCCGTGACGTCGGTATCGGATTTCCGGTAATTTTTGATAGAGTAATCAATTGAATTCGCTGCTGGGCAGGGAGGTCAGATGGAGTGTGGGGAATGTTAGTTATATAATAAAAAAATTTAAGAAATATAGAAAATTAACTTAAATTAAATAAATTAATTTAAATGAAATTAAATTATGTTAAATTAAATTACATTAATTAAATTAAATTAAATAAAAAAAAATTAAATTAAATTAAATTAAAATAAATTAAAATAAATTAAATTAATTAAATTAAATTAAATAAATTTAATTAAATTAAGTAAAATAACAAAATTATGTTAAAATAAAATAACAAAAAAATTTGAACTACCACTACATCTAATACTCTACAAAAACAAAAGATTCCATACAAGGACTTGATTTTGATCGGTCAGTTGTATGGCAGCTATATGATATAGGGGTCCGATCTGAACAATTTCTTCATAATTTGTACCGTTGGCTATAATAATAGTTCATGCCAAATTTCGTGAAGATATCTCTTTAAATAAAAAAGTTTTCCATACAAGGACTTGATTTTGATCGATCAGTTTGTATGGCAACTATATGCTATAGTAAGCCGATCTGAATAATTTCTTCAGGATTTGTAACATTACTTAGAATAATAATTCATGTCGAATTTCGTGTAGATATCTCGTCAAATAAAAAAATTTTGCATACAAGAACTTAATATTGAACGATCAGTTTATATGGCAGCTATATGCTATAGTAAACCGATCTGAATAATTTCTTCAGAATTTGTAGCATTACTTAGAATAATAATCCATGTCAAATTTTGTGAGGATATCTCGTCAAATGTAAAAGTTTTGCATACAAAGATTCAATATTGAACGATCAGTTTATACGGCAGCTATATGCTATAGTGGTCCGATAAAGGCGATTCCAACAATTGAACAGCTTTTTTGGGAGAAAACGTCATGTGCAAAATTTCAGATCGATATCTCATAAATCGATATAGTGTATCTTAAGTTTTTCACTATATCGATGCTCAGGGTGTAAAAATATAAAAAGAAACAAATAAAATAAAATTTAAATAAAAAAATGTACTAAAATATTAACAACATATAACGAATAAAATATTATATACATTATATTTGCTTTGAAATGCTTACACCATGATCCGTCATTCACCTAAGCACCAATTGCCGTTGCCCTGCTTACCGAGAGTGACATTTAGACACCTAACGGACGGCACTCATTTGCTCGCTGGCGCGAAATGACAACATAAATCCGCTTGTAAAACGCGGCTCAGACGCGCCTAACAGCACACTTACACATACACGCACAAATACAATCACATACAGATAAATATATGTGGCATATTGCACGAATAGCCTGCATGTTGCACGTGTTGCATGTTGCTAATATGTTTTGCAAAACTAACAAACAAGCAAAAAAGTGCATAAAGAATATAACTGAAAACACATGAACGTGAACGCAAAAAAATCAAGCGCGCCAGTTGTGCACCAGTATTGCCGGCTTATAGGCGTTGTTGTTATTTGTGGCAACATAGTCTTATAAGTGCATATAACAACAGCATGGCATTGACCGTTGTTGACGCCACGCTTTTCACTATTATTATACCGTTTTTAGCTACAGCTGACCACTCGGCGTATATTTCATAAATTTTCACAACACCATAGCATACTTTTAGGATTATAAGCTCATATATTATGAAATAGCCGCTGGCGTTTATTTAAATGTGGCTGATGCTGCTGCTGCTGTGCGAGACAGCTGCAAATATTACTAGCAACAATAACAAAAACAACAACAACAAAGTGTCTACACCGAAACAATTGCTGGCATGCATTAAAGTTACAAAAAAAAGTTATTTTTGACTGAATTTTCGTGTGTCGAAAATTGAAATTTGCCAACCACAAATAGACCATAAATTTATTTGTGGCACATAGCGGCATATACGTGCTAGATAATTGAAAAATGGCCATAAAATATGCAAAGCATTTCCGTGGCGAATTTTTATTCGCACCCACGCCTTTAGGTATGCTAAGCTAATAGGTGAAAATGCTGTAGGGACGCCGCAGAGCGTTGAGTGAAATTTATAATATTAAATAAAATAAAAATTTGGAAAAAATTAAAAAAATAATTAAAAAAAAAACAAATATTAAACATACACTTTATATTAAATAAAAAAAATTAAGAAAATAAAAACTAATTAAAAATAAAATTAAAACCAAATTAATTAAACAAATTATAATTAAAAAATAATAAAATTAAATAAAAAATAATTTTGTTAAATCTTAATTCTAAATTTTTTTAAAGCACGAAGTAATTAAGAAAAATTAAAAATTATATTTTAATTAAAATTTAAAAAATTAATTAATTTAATTAAATTATAATTAAGTAGGTTCGAAGTTTTTAAAATTTTTATATATACAATTATTAAATTAATTTAAAAATTTCGAAAATAATAAAAAATTTAAAAAAAAATTTAAAAAAAAATTTTAACAAATTAACAAAATGGAGAAAGAAAATTAATTAAAAATTAAATTTAAAAAAATTAAAAATAAAGAAAATAAAATTAACAAAAAATTTTATTAAAACTGAATTTTAAAATTTTTTTAATACAAAGGAAAAAATAATTTTAAACAAAAATAATAATAAAATTGTAAATAATTAAGAGATATTTTTGGAAACAAAATCTTCAAATATAATATACTGACAACAAGGGTTATTTGCACAATGCCACAACCGAACCCCTCTTAAAGAAATTGCAGCACTACTGCACATTCTTCTAAAAAATACACGCTTAAACGCCTAAAAGCATGCTAAGCAAAACACATTTTTATCAATTTCTCTCCCCTTTCGTTAACACTCGCAATTTAACGAACATGTGTGACGTTTACTCTCAAATTATCGCACAAAATTTCGCCAACGTGCCACATTTAAATTGCGTAAAAGCCTGCAACAAGGCGCAAAGTTGCCAGCGTCAAAGCGGTAAGGCTAGAAAATTGCGCCAAATAAAATTACCAGCCCTTGGATGTGTGCGAATGGCAATTTGGTGCGGCCGCGAGCAGCGGGCTGTAGGTGTTTGCTCGCCACTAAATTGGAAACAAAGTGCGGCACGAAAAATAAAAGCTGCCGCCGCCGCATTGAGTCAAGTGTGGCCAGCAACGCCTGGTTTTTTAAGATGCAGCGTGACCTTAAGGGAGCCAATCCGACGTGGCTAATAGAAAATTGGCTTATTATGGCGGATTTTTTCTTTTTCGCCTGCCTTGCCTGGTTGCTTTGTAATTTTCGGCTTTTTGTGCTGAGACTCTGACGCGCACACACATGCAATTTGCGGCACACAAGCGTTGGGATAATTGAAAATTTGGCTGCATATGTGTTTGTGTGGCTGTGTGTTGTGTGAAAATTGCGCTAACGTGTTGTGAATTAATTTATCGACGTTTGATTGTGGGCTTTTTGCGGTTGATTTGGTGGAAGTTAGAAAATTCGGTTTTTTTGTGAGGCAAATTTTTTTTTGTGAAACTGTTTTTTTTTTTGGTTTTGTTTCTGTCTGTCAATATATAATTTATAAACAATCACAGATTAAAAAAAAAATATAAAGAAAATAAAAAAAAATTAGGAAAAATTAAAAAATATTAAAAAAAAATTAAAAGCAAAAAACGCAAAATAAAAAAATTTTCAAAAATAGTAAAACAACAAACAAACACCATTTGTTAAATATATTAAAAAAATTAATTAATAAAATTTTAAAATAATAATTTATAAAATTAAAAAATATAGTAATTAACAAAATTTGAAAACAATTATTAAATAATTAATTTAAAAAAATTAACAAAAATTTAATTAAAAAAAATTAATTTAAAAATTATTGATAAAATTAAAAGAGTAAATTAATTATTAAATTAAAAATTAATTAATTATTATATTAAAAATTAATTAATAAAATTTAAAAATAACAATTTATAAAATTAAAAAATATAATAATTAATAAAATTTTAAAAATATTATTAAATAATTAATTTAAAAAATTAAAAAAAACATACGGATAAAAAAATTATTAAGAGAAATTACAACAACAAGAAATGTTTTTAACATATATTTTAAAATGAATAATATAATATTTTGTAATGCTAAATGTATAAAAATTTAATTATTATCCTATTAAATTACAAAAAAAAATTAATAAAATTAAAAAAAATAATAATTAATAAACCTTAAAAAGATTAATTAATAAAAAATAGTTAATAAAATTTAAAACCTTAAAAAACAATTAATTTAAAAAAATTTAACAAAAAATTAGTTTAAAAAAATTAACTAAAAAATTAATTAATAAAATTAAAAAATAAATTAATTACTAGAATAAGAAAAAACATTTAATACAATTTGAAAAAAAATTAAGAAAATAATTAATTAAAAAATTAACAAAAAATTAATTAATAAAATTAAAAAAAAAATTAATTAATATTTTAGAATAAGAAAAAACATTTAATACAATTTGAAAAAAAAATTAAGAAAATAATTAATTAAAAAAATTAACAAAAAATTAATTAAGCATAAGCTACGAGGCCTCCTTGAGAAGCCTATATGTACACTTTTTTCAAATTTCGTTTTCTAGTCCTTTAAGTTTTCGAACTAAAACTCTCGACTAGTGTTTGTACATGTTCCATAGCAGGCTTTCACCCAACTCCTCCTTCCAACTTAAAAAAAAAACATCAACATCACTGTTTTCTGTAATCTACCGTTAACTCCCATATGTCCTAGCACTGTTAACTGCCAAACTAATTTAATATTAAATCAATTTAAAGCCCATCAGTCACTTAGAAGCCAACACACCAGCCCCGACATCACACCGCCACACCAGCCTCTACCAAAACCGTGCGAGACACCCAGCCGACGGATCGTTGCGCGGCACATCCTGTACGTGCGACCCATATTAACCGTAACATGTCTGTTAGCCGTGTGGCATGCAACATTTTTTATTTATTTGTTATTCGGCCATGTGATTACCACACATTATCCAGTAGCTGGGCTGTGTAATTTACGAATTATCTAATAGGAAAACAAAGGAGAAAAAATCGAAAAAAACGAAAAAATTGCAACTTCTTTCTCAGGCGCGAAGCCCGCAAATTTCTCTTTCTTACTCTTCTTATGTCTAAGACATGTGTCTTCATTGTGGCTTTGAATGCGCGCAAATTGCTTTGTGTGGGCGGCATATTTACACTTTTTATTATGTGTGGCAAGCATCCACCTTCATTCATCGCTGTTGTTGCTTTTAGGTATTTTTTGGTTGCTGGGAGGGTTGTTAACGCTTGCTGGGTGTCTTAAGCGCTTTAAGCTGTTAGTTTTTGGCAAAGGCGTACATTATAACGGCATTTGGGCGCTGGTAGCGCACAGCAATACGCACAATTTGCAATTTTCATTTAAATTGTGCGAAACTCTTTTACAGTAAGCCGATTATAGACTGCCGCTTGGCTTGTGATTAGTGATTATTGCTGTTTTTATTGCTGCCAAGACATTTTTTTGGAAAAGAATTTTGAAGCATGATGGATTTTTGTGTGTATGAGAAATTTTAGAAGAATATATTCAAGACAAAGTTTAACCCGCCAGCGACACCCGGGTCAAAATGACTGTTTTTGATAAAGCTGCCCAAAAAAGCGCTCCAACTATAGAGGTGAAGGATAAAAATTAAAAATAACAAGAATTGGTAAAACAGCAAAAAAAAAATTGAAAAAAAAAATTTTTTTTAAATTAAAAAAATTAAAATAATTAAAATAATTAAAACAATTAAAATAATTGAAAAAATTAATTAATTACAAAAAAATTAAATAAGTTTAAAAAATTAAAAAAAAATTAAATAAATTTAAAGAAAATTAAATTAAATTAATTTAAAAAAGAATAAATACAACACAAAAAAATTAAACAAACATACAAAAAATTTTAAAAATTGAAAAAAAAATATCTTTAAAAAAAAATTTAAAAAATTAAAAAAAAAATAATAATTTCTAAATAAAAAAATTGTTTTTTTTTTTTAATTTTGGTTTAGAAAAAAATTATTTCTAAATTTTTTTGTATTAATTTTGTTACTTTGTTAATTTTTTTTTTTCTGAATAAAACATAAAATTTTTTGTTCCAAAATTCTCATAAAAAAATAACAATTTTGTATATATGTTAAATTGCTTAAAAAAATCCACAGCCTTTTTCCTCTAACCGTTAAGAAAAAAATAAATTTTCTGCACCACAAACGAAATGCAAATATTTAAACACATGCTCACTTCTAAAAATATTCACACACTACCCAACGGGACGCCCTTGTGTGCTGTTGGCAACACATTTAAATGATCATTTCCGTCCCTTTGTTTGCGCAGCACACCCCTTTGCCTATAATAGACCAACACTACTTTCGCAACATTTCATTTGCAATGCTTTTTGCAATTTATTCAATTTTTTTTTTGTAAATTTGTTTTTGGAGTTTGCGAAAAACGCTTTGCCGCGCAGCATGCGAACCTCATTTGCGCCCAAACGCTGTTTTTTTGCTTTATCGAAAAGCATGCATTGTTTATGCAGCCAATTTGCTACCGTACGCCTTTGCCACACACACTCCCCCCACCACCGTAATCCTTTTGTTGCCCTTAATCACGCCGCTTCTCAGCGCTTACTCGCCACGACTCGGTAGTAAATAGCCCGCGGGCGTTGGCTGAAATGCATTTTTATCGCTTGGTGGCTTTTCTTTTGTGCGCACAATCAGCTGCGCCGTCGCAGCGCCACACTGTTTACTCCTTTTGCGCGCTTTCTTTGTGAGTCTTTATAGTTTGCCTTTCGCTCTGTGCGTTTTCCTGCTGATGCTGCATTTGTCGCCTGACAGTTGCGATTTCACAAACACACAGCTACAGACACAATTATACAAAGACTCATACACTCGCACACTTACAAAGGTGAGAGCCTTCTTTACACTCACAAAGGGTTGGTGGCTGCGGTGGCGCAACTGTAAGTGGCATTTTGCAACTTTCGCTACGCGGCAAGCGGAAATTTTAAATGCCACCAATTAGCGTTTCCTTAATTGCGTTGCAGGCGCCTTTCAGCCTCACGTTTTTGTGGCTTTCTTGCTGCTTTCCAACAGATTTTTCAAGCCTTTAATTCATTTCATTATTTTTGTGACATTTCTTCTTATATAAAATAATTCATTTGGTTGCATGAAGCTGCTGTCGAGGCAAGGAAGAATGCCTAGCTCGCGTTAAGACTTATTAAGCCCGAGTTATTGTCTTCATTGAGTGCTCGGTGGAGCTTTCAGTGTATATTTCCAAGCACAAATTAGTTTAATGATTACTCAATAAAAAATTACGGCTTTCAGCGAAAAAATATTAAAAAAAAAAATTAAAATAAAAAGTTTAAAATAAAATTTAAATAAAAAATTAAAATTTTAATAAAGTTAAAAAAATTATGAAATGAAATTAAAAAAAAAAAATAATAATATTTAAATAAAGTTAAATAAAGTTAAGAAAAAATTAAATGAAAGTGAAAAAAAATTAAAAAAAAAAAAAATTTAAAAAAAATTAAAAATTAAAATTAAATAAAATTTAAAAAAACTTATATAAATTAAATAAAATCAAAATAAAATAAAAATTTTAAACAATCACTTAAAACATTTCAAAACGGTAAATAATAGAAAAATTAGTCATAAATTAAAAAAGCTTTTCCCTAATAAAGAAAAATTTAAATTTAAAATAATTGCCTCAAGCATTAACAGTTAAAATAAAATTAAGAAAAAATATATTTCAAATTTTTCCCGCAAAAATCCAAAAAAATTTCAATTAAAATTTAATTAAAAAATTTAAAGTTAAAAATTAAAAAAATAAGGATTAAAATATATAAAATTTAATATAAAAACATAAAATTGAAATTTGGAAAATTTAAATAATAAATATAATTAAATTAATTAATAAAAAAATAAATTTTAAATAATAATGTGAAACTTAGCTCAAAATGTTGAAATGTTTTAAATTAAAATAAAAAATTTAAAATTAAAAAAATATAAATTTGAAAATTTCCTTCCAAAAAATAAAAAAAAATTGAAAAATAAAATAATAAAAATAAATAAAAAAATTAAATTAAAATATATAAAGGTAAAAATAAGAAAAAAATTAAAAAATATAAATTTGAAATTTTCCCTCAAAATGTTGAAATAAATTTTTTAATTAAAATAAAAAATTTAAATATAATAAAACCAAGAAAAATACAAATTTAAATTAAAATATATACATTTTGAAAGTAAAAAAAATTAAATTAAAATTTATAAAGTTAAAAATAAGAAAAAATCAAAAAAATTAAAAAATATAAATTTGAAATTTTCCCTCAAAATATTGAAAAAAGTTTTTCAATCAAAATAAAAATATTAAAAAAATCAAGAAAAATATAAATTTGAAATTTTTCATCCAAAAAATAAAAAAAAATTTAAAAATAAAATAGCAAATATAAATAAAAAAAATTAATTAAAATATATAAAGTTTAAAATAAAAAATTAAAATAAATTAAAAAATATAAATTTGAAAATTTCCCCCAAAATGCTGAAAAAAAGTGTTTTTCAGTTAAAATAAAAAATTTAAAAATAAAAGAACTACGAAAAATTATAAATTTTTTCCCTCAAAATGTTGAAAAAAAATTTCAATTAAAATAAAAAAATTTAAATATTAAAAAAATGAAAAAATATAAGTTTTAAAATTTCCTTTCAAAAAATGCAAAAAAAAAACTTAAAAATTTTTTATATATACATTTTAAAAGTAAAAAAGAATTAATTAAATTATATAAATTTAAAAATTTAAAAAAATTAAAATATACAAATTTGAAAATTTTCATCAAAATTTTGAAAAAAGTTGTTCAATTAAAATAAAAAAAATTAATACTAAAAAAAAATATGAAAAAATAAAAGTTTCAAAATTTCCTTCAGATAAATCCAAAAAAAAACTTAAAAATTAAAATAATATATATAAATAAAAAACAAAAATAAATTAAAATTATAAAATTGAAATTTTTCCACAAAAATTTGAAAAAAAGTTTCTCTATTAGAATAAAAATTTTGTATATAAAAGAATTAAGAAAAATATAAATTTGAAATTTTCCCTCAAAATGTTGGAAAAAAGATTTTCAATTAAAATAAAAATTTAAATATTAAAAAAAAATTAAGAACAAGTATAAAATACAAAATTTTCTTTCAAAAAATCCAAAGTAAAAAAATAAAAATTAAAAATAATATATATAAATAAAAAAAAATTAAATTAAAAAAGATTAAATAAAAAAATAAATTAAAAAATATTTATTTAAAAAAAACATAAATTTGAATAGAACTAATATTTAAAATATAAATTTTAAACAAACGCAAAAAATACTTAAAGCTAATACTGATTTTATATTAAAAAATATTATTTGTAAAAGGCACACATCAAAAAGACAAACAAAACATTTCAGCTTTCACTCACTAAAGCTCACAATTATTTTGATTCATTTAAGGCGAAAAAAACTAAGTCCCCCAAATGAAAAACTGAAATTATTTCTAATCTCCACCTTCATAGCGCTTTCTCACCTGCCCAGCGCTGACTTTTGTTCCACCCCATTCACTTCTTTTTAAGCACTTCATTTACGCCGTTTCCTGGCATCATTATCCATATACCCTAATCGGCATGCCGACCGCCTGCAGCCGACTACAACCGCAAGCCGCAACAATTAACGCAGGCATTTTTCGTGCAATTATTTGTCACCCGTCGTTTGGGCGATAGAAATCGCAAATATTTTCATAACTAATGTGTGGCTAGGTTTGTGTATGTATGTGTGTGTGTGTGTGTGAAAAGTATAACTCTAAAAGCGCGCTGCCAGGCACTTGAAAGGGTTACTGCGTAGCAATGGCAACACTGCGAGTAATTTACACTGAAGTGCTACAATAACAACAATATGCAACACATTAAAAGTAATAGGTGTAACAGCATCAGCAACAGCAACAACATAATCATTATTATTATTTTTATAGTTGTTTTGATTGTAACTGCGTTTTGCAGCCACCCTAAACTGCTTTGACGCCGAATTTCCTGCACGCTAATGAATTTGTATGAATTTCAATATTGTTTATGGTATGTCATAGACCTGTATATGTTTTATACCCTAAACAAGGTTTATTAAGTTTGCCATGGGGTTTGTAATATTCAGCAGGAAATAAGTATCAGAGACCCTATAAAATGTTTATGTATATGTATACAGGTAAACAGCGTGATCAGCTGAGTCGATTTAGCTATAGTATTTCATCTTCCTGTGGGTCTATCTGTATACATATATGCAAAAAGTTCCTAATTTCTTGAGATATCGATCTGAAATTTTGTACGTGTTCTCTCTTCTATAAGAAGCTGCTCATTTGTTGGAATCGCTGATTTCGGACCACTATAACATATAGCTGCCATACAAACTGAATGATCGGAATCAAGTTTTTATATGGAAAACTCTATTATTTACAGAGATATCTTTAAAAAATTTGGTATGAATTATTTTCCGTGGTAATGCTACAATCTCCCAAAAAATTGTTTAGATCGGATCAATATAGCATATAGCTGCCATACAAAGTGGGTGACCGAAATCAAGTTTTCATATGGAAAAGTTTTTTATTCGAAGAGATATCTACACGAAATTTTCCGTAGATTATTTTTCAAGGCAACTCTACAATATCTCAAGAAATTGTTCAGATCGGACCACTATAGCATATAGCTGCCATACAAAGTGAGTGGCTTAAATCAAGTTTTTATATGAAAAACTTTTTTATTCGAAGAGATATCTGCATGAAATTTAGCATGAATTATTTTTCAAGTCAACTCTACAATATTTCAAGAAACTGTTCAGATCGGACCACTATAGCATATAGCTGTCATACAAAGTTAGCGCTCGAAATCAAGTTTTTGTATGGAAAACTTTTTTATTCAAAGAGATATCTACACGAAATCTTGGACGAATTGTTTCCCAAGACAGCTCTACAATATCTCAAGAAATTGTTCAGATCGGACCACTATAGCATATAGCTGTCATACAAACTGGCCAATCAAAATCAAGTTCTTGTATGGAAACTGTTTTATTCCTTAAGTGTATTAAGGCTTCAGTGCAGTCGTATTCAACTTTTTTCTTGTTTTATCTGTATATATAAGTATATGCATATATACATGTACTTGTGTGCGTGTAATCTTCGCATGCTGCTTCAGAATTGCCCTTATTGAAGCATTTGTAACGTTTATCCTAGATTTCTAATGTCCTTAATGCTTAATGTTTTCATTTGTGGCAACATGAACACACGCACAAAAACATATACAAGCATACACACACATACATACATAAAAATTTTTCTCATCACAGCTCTACTCTCGCCACTGTTCGGCATTTAATGCGTCTTATTTGCTCTAAACCCATATCGAGTCAAAGGCCTGCCGTCCCTGAAGTGCTATTCATAAAACAAAAATAAACGAAAAAGAAATCAGAGCCTTCTACAAAACCGCTACACGCATATTTGTCGAACAATCGAACCCTTTTCGCAGCGCAGCTAGAAAAATTTGTCATAACTAAGTGGCGGGCAATCAAAAATATACACTATAAACGAAACGCTGCAACCCTTTCGCACAAAATTTGCACGCACAACATAAAGAACGGTATCTATATAAATTTACTCCAACATACATTCACACATAGCGGTATTAATGTCGCCACTGTACCAGCAAACTCCTGCTGCATCCCCTTTATTTGCGCTACAATAGCAATAATGCCATACACTTTACGCTCATTGTGCGCATACTTTTGTGACACACTGGTGTCAGTGACTTGTAAGCTGTCAGCTGTTGTGGCGGGGGAGCTTAAGTGTTTTCGAGCAGCATTTGATTGTGTTTAGCGGATTATTTTTGATTTGTTGTAATGTCAGCTAATTACTGGAGCAAGTACGCTTTGCGAGATTATAGGGTGTCTATTGTTTGGGGTAGTGCAGGTGTCTTTGAAGTGGAAGTGCAGCAAAATTCTCTAAATTGAGGAAGCTTATTGTTCGAATAAGCTAAAGTGAGTGATTGAAAAGCTTCACCAACAGTATTTTACAAGCGATATTAGCCAGAACACGTGATATTTGACTCTTTTGTGGTAGATTACTTCTCTAGTCAACAAACTAAATACTCGTACTAATGAAAGAGAACTCGTCATAAGTTCTCTCAGAATACGAACCTCTCAAAATTCCAACGTCACCTACATTTCAAATTCTTTCTTACCACCATATTTATACTTATATTTAGCTAAGTTAACTTGTACTTGGATATTCTAATTAGTCTTTTGCCATTCTACCAACTGTTGTTACAGGCAAGCCCTCATGTCCAATCGCGGGTCCGATTCGGACAAACTCAATCCGACACATGTCAGCAGCTCACGTGCGCCACTGCATTTGGGTCATACCGGTCGACCACCACATCACTTGCATCCGCATGCGGCGCTACACGACAATCAGGCGGACGACGAGGACAAGCTGTTGGATGTGGTCGGACCGCCGCAGAGCCCACTATTGCCTTTGAGTCATTCGTTGCAACAGATGCATGCGCATCAGCAATCCGGTAGGTCTAAATAAAAGTATATTACACAAATATGTATATGCTTGAAGTAAGGTCAGAAGCGAGCTTAGCTCACTTCAGATCGTGCATTCACATTTTTACGCTAGCATTATGCACGCTTCAGCTCACACATTTATTTTCTCATTACCGCCATTTTTTGTTTATTTAATTTAATCTATTCCATTTTTCTAACCAATTTAAAGCCCTTGCAGCCTGGTTCAACCATTTGGCCGGTGCCGGCGATCATGCGAACGAAGAAGCTCTACGTCGTCGCCTACAATCCGACGATGTCGAACGTGATGGCAGCGATTCGAGCTGTTCGGAGAGTGTGGGCGGCAGCACGGGTGGCGCATTCCGGCCCACCTCCTCGGGCAGTCCGAAAGAAGGCGCTGCTGGTAGTTTAAATGCAACTGGCGCATATCCCTCACCGAACATTTCGGTGGGCCCACCGATACACCCGTCGCCGCATCTGTTGCCTTACCTCTATCCACATGGCCTCTATCCGCCACCACATCTGGGGCTGCTACACAATCCGGCGGCAGCGGCCGCCGCCATGAATCCGGCCAGTCTCAATCCGGGCTTGCTGTTCAATGCGCAATTGGCGCTTGCCGCACAACATCCCGCCTTATTCGGACACTACTCAGGACATACGCCCGTCTCACCGCTGCAGGGACTCAAGGGACATCGCTTCTCGCCGTACAGCTTGCCTGGCAGTTTGGGTTCTGCCTTTGATGCTGTTACGCCTGGTTCGAATGCGAATCGCGGTGGCCCGTCAGGCGCTGGAGATGCCTCCACACTGGGACCCGGTAGCAGCGGTCCCGGTAGCAGTATAGAAAATGGACCGCGCAGTTTGAGCTCCAGTCCACGTCCACGTGCCTCATCCAACTCACCGCCGACGCGTCCGATTTCTATGTCACCAACGACGCCACCATCACTGCTGAAGCGGCAGAATTCACCCTCAGAGCTGAAGAGTATCGAGAAAATGGTCAACGGACTGGAAGTGCAACACAATGGTAGTGGCAGCAGCGCTGGTGTGGGCATGGGTATTGGTATTGGTGCGCTGGTTAGCGGCGCTTTAGAGGAGCTGCAACGCAAGACACCAACACAGGTGGATCAGTGACATTTGTTTGATCGAGACGATAACGACCGTTCGTCCGTCATCGATCTCGACGATGTGTGACCGCAAGAGCAGGTTTTCCTGTTGCTTTAGTGGGCTTACAAAGGAGCCTACGCGCATATGTACGCGGTGGCAATGCAGCTAACAAAATGGCAGTCAACATACTACACTGCGACAAAAATATGTCAATTGCTTGTTAGGCTACTAGGCTAAGGCTATAGTGTAGTGTCAGTCTAAGCCTCTACCGCCAATGCACATTTACTTGTCTCTCGTATGTATATAATAATAAGTACGTATGTATATTTAGCTTAAGTAGTATAACAAATAAGCTTGAAAGCGTTTATCTACTTGTTTAAAACTATGTTCCACATATGATCCACACACAAATGTTTACTAAAAAGAGTATTTTCGTGCAAAAATGCGGTAGTTAAACAAAAACAATGTGGCGGCAAGCTTAACAATGCATGCTTGTTTCGTAAAAGTTGGCGTATAACGGTTTGTTTTGAATTTTCATCACATACCAATGCTGTACTACATGTGTTATGTGCGATTTAGTTGTTACATAAAACGTTAAAATAAATTAATTGAATTGTGTGCATTTATTAGATTTTTGGCTTACGTTCCACATAACATCCATAAAAATTTAACACATTTATTTGGCGCAAATGTTTTACTTTTAATTCTACGTTGAAAACATCATAAATTAGTTATGTTCCACATACAATCCACATACGTTCCACACTTTATTTGTTGTTCTACATTTGTTTTAAGCATTTTTTAACTGTTTCAAGTTATGTTTTTGTTTAACTGGCGCATCTGCCTACACCGGTAACTATCTCTGCAAGTATTGTAACACACATAGTTATTTATATAGATTTAGCATTATATAACAGAAAAAATTTTGATTTTTGTACACTTTTGCGTTTTAAATTTAGTTAACTTTTTAAGTTCTTAAACCAAAGAGTTACTTTCAGTGTAAAAAAAATATAATTTTTTTCTAACATACCCTAAAAATACTACCAAAACTTAGTTCATGCTACTTAGAAACTTGCATAAAAATATAATTGTGTTTCATTTGAAAAAAAAGTTATGTTATAACATTTCTCTTAATTGTTCAGCACGTGCACTGTGAAAAATATTTAAAAAACACTTCTCTTTAGCCGCAAATGTAAGTGACTTGCCCCCCAAAACCCCCAAAAAATGCCTAGTAGCTTTAGGAGAGGGCGTGGCGTTCAACATTACACGCTCAGAGTATTATAATTTAACATAGGACATTGTATAAATGTGTAATTTTTTCTGCAAATAATTTTAAAAAATTAAAATATAAAACTAATAGGCGTAAAGGCTTGTATTATTTAGTTAAAATTTTTTAAATGCTAATAATTTGTTTTTGTAACAGTTCAATATGTTCCTCACTTACATGTAATAATGTTTTTAAATGATTTTTTTTTAGTTAAAAATGTTAAATTAAGTTTTAAAAATATGTGAAAAATAAACAACAACACTTTTTCAGCCGAAAAGTGCAACAAATGAATTAAAAAGAAATAAACTGTAAAACAAAATGGGAAAGCAATATTAATTATAGTTAATTAATGCACTGAAATATTAATTAAAAATTACACATTTGTTTGTTTTGCGCTGTTAAGTATTTCGGTGTGCAACAAAGCATAAAAAATTTAAAAAAATTAGTGTTGACAACCGAAAAAAAATTAAAATAGTTTAAAGTAAAAAATGGGTGAAAATCGCTTTTTAAAATGAACACACTGTAATTAACAAAATTAAAAAAAAAAAAATAACAAAAAAAAACAAAAAAAACAAGAAATAACACAGCAATTCAGGAAAAATGCTGAATGTAAAATAAATTAAGAAAAATTAAAAAAAAAAATAAAATAATGAATAAAAACAATTTCTCAGCAATAGCTTAAAAACGAGTATGTGAAGGTACCACCCTTTAAAGTAAAAAAAAAAAATAAACCTAAATGTAGTATATATAAAAACACAAACGTATATAGAGTACACACATACATATATATTTATAAATTCCTATAAAATTTATATATGTATATTTAAAAAATAAATAAATAAATTGATTAGTGTAAAAATGCAGAAAGTCCCACTTATCCTTTGAGTTAATTAAGCGTGAAAGCAGAACACAGTGTATGAAATTAAAAAAAAAGAATATGCATATATATATAAATAAAAAAAATTATTAATATGTACTAAATTAAATGCATATAAATACATACATATATATAAAATTAACAGTAATGTACATAGTTACAATTAAATTTATACATACATATATAAAACTATATATAAATGCATATTGATTAGTAATAAAGACACTTCTACATGAAGCATTAATTAATTAAAAACAAAAGCAATGCAGTTTTATGCTTTGGCAAAATAAAAAAGGATAGCCAAACCAATGGAAAGTAAGTATTTCGTCAATTAGTAAAGGTTTTCGATAAAATATGCACAAAAACGTTGAGAAAACTTGCAACAAACATAATTTCTTAGAAGAAAAATTTCAGATATTTAAAAATATGCAAAATTATATGCATAAAACATATGTTCCACATGCGATCCACAAGCATTTTTGCAGTTTGAGGTTCTACCTAATTCAAACGTTGAAAATGCATATTGTTTGCAAAAACTAAGCATGTTCCACATATGATCCACATGTCATCCACAAAAATTTTTTGTTGCTTGAACCTCTAGCTAATTAAAATGTTAAAAATATATACTTTTTTGCCAAAACGAAACATATTCCATATACGATCCACAAACATTTTTCCAGTTTGAACCTCTAGCTAATTAAAGCGTTGAAAAACATGTTGTTTACAAAAAATAAGCATATTCCACATACGATCCACATGTGTCCCACACTTAAAAATGTGCTAAATCACATTCTTGGCTTATAGTTTCAGTTTTCTATGATATTTTCCAGTAAATAATGACAATAATCAGCTTGAAATCGTGGCGTGATACGGCAGATAGATAATAGCAATTATTATCGAATAAAATAATATAAACAAGAAAATATATTTCTTAATAGTTATTTAACTTTCCGAAAGTAAAATAGTGCATTTTTGCAAATATTTTGACTTACTAACACTGATTTTTGCACGCAGCATTAATATCTCTATCTAATTCCTACTAAGCTATTAAGCTCTCTCTTACCCACTCTACCGACAAATGCTGCTGTGACACTCAAATACAGCAATAAATGTTTGATTAGCATCAGTTGTTGTAACAGCTATGAAAATCGAATAACAGCAATAAACTAACAAAAGTTACAGCCTGCACTCCCCAGTAAGAGCACTGCAATTGACACACAATTTTTTTGGGCTGTGACAAATTGCAACAACGCGCAGCAGCGTGCGCTTCGGTCACTCAGGGTCGGGTCAGTGGCTGACCCCTGCAAACGTAGCTGACCGTTAGAGCTACTAATATATACATACATATGTATATTTTACTGCTGCTGGTGTAACTGCTGTAGCTGAGTGTGGCATGTGGCACATGTGCCTTGGCTATAAATGCGGCTAACTTTCATTAATTCTTTGGGGGTGGCATTGATAATCGCACGAGCGCATTGGGACCTCATCGATTTTCGACTTGATATGCAGTCAATGTGTTGCGATTGTCTGCGGCTGTCAATTTCAAAAATTATAAACAATTTATTGCATGAGAGTGGAGTGTAGAGCGTGTGAAGAGGGTGTAGAGGGTGAGGGTTAGAGCATTTAGTGGATATGCGAATGCACTTTAGTTGATAAAGTTATCAAAACAAGACACAGGCACAAACACAAAAAAGGAAAATAAATGTGAGATGTGTAGCGGTAATTACGAAGGGATGTGCAATGAAGTGACAAAAAGACAGGGTGTGAGGGCAAAGGACCTAGAAACTACTTAGTGTAGATGCAGGCAATTGAAATACGTGAAGTGCATTTAATTTTGTTGTCGTTTAGAGTGGCATTGTTCTTATACTCATTGGTTGCAAATAGTTATTTTTAGTATTGGGAAAGGGATGGTAGAAAATTTTAGTTAATAAAAAAAAAAAAAAAAAAAATTTTAAATTAAAACAAAAAAAAAAAATTTTTAAAAAATTTAAAAAAATAAAAATTCGGAAAAAAATATAGTCTGAGTTTTCCCGTAAATTTTTTATACCTTCGAATTCTCCCCACTTAAAAAACGTTATGAAAATTTCGATCTGGCAACACCAAATATTTTTTTAAATTTTCTCTTTTTGAATGATTTTTTTTATAAATATTTTTCCACTTTTTCTTTTTATTAACATTTTTTACACATACTAATTATTTTGCTAAAAAAATTTCCATCTGGCATCACCTAAAGAAATTTTCTTTTTCTCGTTTTTAATGATTATAATTTTTTTTTTGTAATTTCTTCCTAAACCAATCAATTTAATTTGCCTAAAAAATCATCAAATATTTTGATCTGGCAACCCCAAAAGATATTTGTAGGTTTGCTCTTTTTGAATTATTATGTTTTCTTTTTGTAAGTAAATACTTTTTGTACCATTCAATTTATTTTGTCAAAAAATTCATCAAATATTTTGATCTGGCAGCACCTAAAGGATTTTTAATTTTTATCTTTTTCTGTGTTAATGTTTTTTTAGTAAATATTTTTAACCAACCAATTTACTTTACCTAAAAAATTGTTTAAAAATGTCAATCTGGCAACACCAAAAAATTTATTGTAGTTTTATTTTTTTGTTTTTTTTTTCTTGTAAATATTTTGTTAGCCACCAATTTATTTTGTCTGAAATATTAATCAAAACTTTCGATCTGGCAACTCCAAAAAAATACTTTGAGTTTTCTTTTCGTACATGATTATACTTCTATTTTTTGAATATTTTTTTATCATTCAGTAATTAATTTTGTCTTAAAACAATAAAAAATTTCGATCTGGCAACACCTTGATTTTTTTTGTAAGTTTTCTTACTGCACGATTATGATTTATTTTTTGGAACTACTTTTTCTACCACTCAATTTATTTTGCTTATAAAATTAATCCAAAACTGCAATCCGGCAATACTATAAATATATTTTAGAATTTTATCTATTTTTTAATAACCCTTGAAGCTATAAGAAATGCACCTGTAATGCTTTGGCGCAGCCTAGAATAAAGTTTTTTTTCTTTTTTTTTTAATTTTCGAAATGACTTTTTGACATTTTCCACCAATTGACAGCTGTCAGCAAAAATTTTAATTTTCATTTTTATGACTTTGTTGATTTTATGCCTGATTATATACACACTACACTACACTACACTACGTAAATAAATAAGTAACGCATTATTAATTGTCTTAACCCTTTCAGCGCGAACATTACACCCCGCCTTCCCCGCAGTACTCAACGAAGTCAATAGTGGGTACTAATGCCTCAAAAATTTATTATTCTTTTCTGCTGTGGCCAATGCGTGACAAAATATGCTTAGCAGCGCAGCGGGCGCATATTTACTGTTAGAAACACAAATACAAAAAAACAACAGCAACAACAACTATATTGCAAGAATAACTCAAACGAAGCAGCTGTCTGGAGTTTTCCAACGAAAATGCTGCCTTTAACCCCATTATGGTGGTTTTTACTACTCATATTCTTGCTTTTATTGTTGTTGTTTTTTTATGATCACCACTTTTCACGCATTTATGTAAGCACTCAAATACAATTTGTTTGCGCGCCTAAATGCGTGCTAGACTAATTCACAAATCATGCCGACAAATGTAGGTGTTTAACCCTTTGCGGGCTAACTGTCAACCCACCCCCTTCTCTCACTCGATACATGTTCTATATTTATTTATTTCGTATATTTCTGCCATGCGTGCGCATTTTTGTTGCTTTTCTATTGCCTTTAGTACAAATTTTTCATTGCTCTGGCTCGTTGTTGTTGTTGTTCTATTACTATTCAAAATTTATGCATCGCTTGTGAATGTTTGACAGTCGCAATGACATCGACTTGTAGCAATTTGTTAGCTACAACTTATTAATGCGGGCGGTTACACTTGATTTGTTGAGGTTAAACTTTGCCGCAAGCTCATTTCGTGCCTCTTCGCCCCCAGCCTGTGGGGAATATCATTTGACATGTCCATGTCTGCGCTGAAAATGTGCTAATGTATCGAAAATTTATGGTGAAATGCGTTTGCTGACATGACGGAGTCACTAACTTTTTATGATTTATATACTCTGGCAAGGTGGAAATAACAGTGGGCGGGGGAAGGGGTTGAAAATAGCGTGGAAAGAATCAGTCAAATGAAGTCAGAAAATATTTTAGCAGAAATATAGCACTTTTTATAGAATTTGGCAGCTATTTTTAGCATTTGTAATAATAATTTCAAAAAAGCTCCAAAGCACGGCAAAGCTTTCACAATTTTATAATCAGTCAATGGAAATAAAAAATATCTGAGCAAAACTATAGCTATCTTTATAAAATTTGGCGATTATTTGTAGCATTTCTAGTAACAATTTAACAAAAAGCTCCAAAGCACATGGAAGCTTTTACACTTTTATAATCAGTCAGAAAGTAAGAAAAAGCCTGAACCAAAAAATAGTTCTCTTTATTAAATATGGCAGCTATTTTTGGTATTTTAGTAGTAATAATTTAAAAAAAAAAGCTCCAAAGCACAGCGAAACTTTTTTCAATTTCATGATCAGTGAGGAAAAATATAGCTCTTCCGCTAGAAATTGCAGCTATTTTTGACTTTTCTAAGAGTATTTTCACAAAAAGTTCGAAGGCATATCGAAGCTTTCAAAGCTTTTGTAATCAGTCAAAAAGTAAGAAAAAGTCTAACGAAAAATAAAGCTCTTTTTGTAAAATGTGGCGACAATTTGTATCATTTCTAGACGTAATTTACCAGAAAGCTCCAAAGCACAACGAAGCTTTCACAATTGCATAATCAGTCCAAAGAAATAATAAAATATATTAGCAAGAATATAAACAACTTTATAAAATTTGTTAACTTTTTTTCAGCATTTCTAGTAGTAATTCCACGAAAAGCTCCTAAGCACATTGAAGCTGATATCATACTTGATTTTCCAAAAAATGTCTGAAAATTGTATATATTTGGCTAATAAAGCTAAAGCTATAGCTAATTTCAATGAATATTTTTTCATTAAACATAAAGCTCCAAGGCATGTTGGTTATCGTAAAGCTTTCACACCAATTGAATAACATTTAAACAAAAAAATATCAAATTTAATAAATCTATATATTAATTTTTTCCAATACTCATAATCATTTCACAAAAAGCTCCAAAGCACAGAGCTTTCACGGTAATTTTACTATAAAACTGCAGCAAACAAACAGAATAAAATTTTATAGGATTTAGCACTTATTTTTGACATTTTTAATATTGATTTTACAAAAAGCTTCAAGGCACATGGAAGCTTTTACACCAATTTCGCTATAAATCTGCAGCTAATCTGGGCTAATAAAGCTAAAAATATTGCTCTTTTTACAAAACTTTACCGATATTTTCGGTATTGTTAATAATCATTTTGAAAGCTTTCATAAAATTTTCAATAAAAAAGTGAAAATTATATGCTTTGCCTACTTAGAAATTGCTAGCTATAAATTTAGCTCATTATAGTTCAGTGTTTCTATAATTTGTTTTTACAGAAAGCACCAAAGGCTTATCGGGTATGTTGAAGCTTTCACAAAAAAATTGTTAAAAGCTGATGAGGATTACATTTTTTGGCTAGGAAAGTAAAAATTTACAATTGGATAGTAATTTTAAAAATTTCTAATAATAAATTCATAAAAAGCTTTAAAGCATAAAGAAAATCGTTGAAGCTTTCACATAAATTTCGTTATAAAACTGTTGAGAATTACATGATAGATATTATCTCTAATTCCACTCATACTTTTGACAATCGAACTGAAGTTCTCAAGCTGTTACGCCTCAAAATTCCCCTAGAAAGCATAGTACGTTAAAAGGCAGCTCAAGATTATCGGTCACAAATTGGATTAAACACAATTTGAGGGATTAAAGATTAAAATTCAATAATCCAAAAACACCCGCAAAATTTAAACGGAAGTTCAAGGTATATAGCCAAAGGGTTAGCTTAAGGTGTTTTACACAACACCAAATTCACCCGATGCTTATCGGATACACTAAACGCGTGTTAAATTCGTTAATCGCACAGCGAGCTCTGGCTAATCGCTTCGGACTATCGATTGTGGAACGTGTTTAAATGTATTTGCCGCAAGTTACTGCGAAAAAAAAACTGTAAACTTTCACTTCTTACCGCCAAAATATGGAAATTAGGGTTTTGCGCGCGACTGAGTGTGGCGTGTAACGACGACCGAACGCGTTTGTGACTCGCGTTTCGCGGCTTATCGCGAAATTTGGCACTTACAGCATTTTTAGCGCTAATCCGCACCCCACCCCACGGCAGTCTGGTTAGCCATTTACCACTTTTTAGCCTTAGCACCTTTAGCTTTGTACGCTTTAGGGCGCGAGTGGCTCATTAGCTCGTGTTGCACGTCGCATGCGATTAACAAATCCATCGTTTCTCCCACCGCCGCCGCCGCATAATTGTAATCGCGTGGGTGGCAACTATGCTTTAATTTTCGGCTTGATGGCCATCACGAGCGTAATAATTGGTTATAAAAAGTGGCGGTAGCAAAGAACGCCGCAAAGAAACCTGCAAGTAGCGGTTGGGTGGAAAAACTTATGAGCTTTGAAAGTTATATTTTTGGCAGTTAGTTGAGCCACTTTGCCGCACACTTGGACCACCGACCAAAATAAGGTGCGAATTTATTGTTGTATCGGCATTGTATGGCCGCCACCTGGTATTTGGCACCTAACTGCTTGTTTCTAAATACTTAGAGCTTAGCGGAAGTGGCGGTGTGCGAGCTGGGTGGCTGGGTTGGTTTGACAAAAGCGCCGGCACTGCTTTGTTTTTGACGCACCAGTTAGTGTTGGCTACTTCACTTTAATTAGGCGCCTAATTAATGCCTTTCTTGGTGAGAGAAATTTTTTTATTATTTTCGACTAACCGCCATACAAAACTAGTATACGTAAGAAGTACTCTTAGGAGCTCGCCAGTTTACTTTGCAAGTCGATTAAAGTAGTGAAACTTATGGAATATGGATAAAGTAGAAACATGTGGAACAAAACTTCATTCAAGTTTCACCTAGTATTTCCATATGTGATGATCTGAGGACTTCCCATTCCATGGCTCTGCAGTGCCACTGCAAACTTCGTCCTTCATTTCATTCAGATCAGATCAGTGATGAGAGGAAACCAATTATTATCACAGTCAAGAGCTCATCAGTATATTCAGGAACTTCAAAAAGGCGGATCTAGCTCAATATTTCCACCGTATGGTAACCTTATACCCTTAAAACCGCTACAGAGCTCGGTTACCAAACGAACACCAGTGTTTAAAAATATTTGCTTTGAGCTCCTGAGGTCTTCCTGCGAGTTTAAGACCTCAAATTCAAATTGAAGTCTAAAGAAGCTCAAGTTAGTGCGAAACCCGAGGAATCCGATTGCTGGGAGCCTTATCAGTCACACACTCTCGCTGTTTTGTGCATGGATGGTCTTTGAAGATTCCACAAATCGTTGGTTTCAAGTTAGAAAATCAAGCGTAGGAGACTGAAAATCCATTTCCACGACAGTCGGGTCTCCGTAAACGGAACGAACACAGATTTTTCGTACGGTCAAGGACTTTCAACCCGGCAGCGTTCTTCCCCTACAATAACAACTTAATACGTATGCGAAAATATGATGTAAAGAATAGGACAACTAAACAGATCTGGAGTTGGTCTGTTGAAAAAGGCAGTTAAGTTCTTAAGTTCGAGGTTTTTCTATTGTCATAGCATGAAGCTTTCCCGAAAATAATTCTTAGGAAAACTGGTTTTATTAAATCTCTTGGATAACCGTAAGACCGTGTCCACCCTGGTTAAGTATACACGACTGTAGTTGGAATAAGTGAGTCCGTTTACTGTCTGTGACTGTGGTAGGAATGGATGGATCGGCTTTATAAAGTGATCTTATAAATTGCGAAAAGAAATTCCAAGACCGTCATTGAAAAACAACTAAAACCTTACTTCCGAAATTGCAATGATCTTTTGAATGAGGAATACTATAAACATAAGGCGAACTCTTTGAATAAAGAAGAAGAAATAACTCGTATAAAATACAGAACTTAGAGGAACCTTTTAGAAATGTAGAAAGCTACATTGATAGTATAAGATACTTGTACTAACACTTCAGGCACTTAGAAGCCAAGATCTTGAATTTAACTGCATAACTTTGAAGAACCAAGAAGCCTTTGTAAAATATTTTGAAACCTACGCGGTTGTTAAGAAATAAGTATACTCTACTGTGTCTACTTTCTAGCGAAGGTTTGAAGCGGTTTTAGGCAGAGATCTTAGTGATAGAAGAATCTATGCAGAAATTTGAAGAATTCTTTTGAACACACTTTGGAAAATATTTTGAAACCTTCACGGCTATTAAGGAATATATAGTATATACTCTAAAAGGCCTTCTCTCTAAGTAGCAAAGGTTTGGGCCGGTCTTAGAGATAAAGGGATCTATGCGGAGGTCTTAGTGATAGAAGATCTATGCAGAGGTAGTTCTCTTAGCTGTCTTAGCTCATCTTAAGGTCTTATCACATCCTTTCTCTCGGCTTGGTTGGAGTTAGTGAGTGCATGACGCTGGATGAATTGAAGTCTTGAACCGGATAAGAAAAATAACAATAATTACGATCGAGAAACGTATTTTGAGAGCATAAAAAAGAAATTTTATCTATGTACACACCTCCGCAGTCGTTAATGAACTTGCTCAAGCATTTATTGGATTCTCAAAACTGCTCAAGAACTCAACTTAGAAGTTGGGATGTGATTTTCGCCTTGTAAAGCTCTTTAGTGGCAAAAATATGGAGCCACAGACCAAAAAAAACTAAGTTTGAAGAGAATTTTAGACTACTATTGAACCACTTTCCGATTTCTTGACTTCACAAAGCTTTGCAGAAACACTTATCAACTGCTGGGATGTGATTTTGAAAAGCTCTTCATTGGAGTAAAGATAGAGCCACAAACCAAGTCAAAGTAAGCTTTATTAAAATATTGGTTTCAGATTGAACCATTCGGGGATTTTTGTCTTCAAAGAGCTTATCATAAGCGCTTATGAGTTGCGGGTTCACAGTTTGAAGCTTGTGTAACCTTTCAGCTACGCAATATTGAGTTGTAGGTTAAAAGCTCGCATAGATTAGAGTTATGAGTGGAAAGCCAAAGTCTAAGATACTTCATAAATATGGCCATATGCTGTCATTAATATATACAATTAGCTTTGAAACTTCATTCTTAGAGTAGCCTAATGCGTTGGCGGAGTTTTTGGACCGTTACAAATGCAATAAATATCAATAAATAACAACAAAAACAACAACAGCCAAACAAAATAGACAAAAAAGGTTCCAAAAATGCCAAAAAGTGGACCAAAATTTCTTCCGACTTCCATAAAAAAATGCAATAAATTTGAAAGGCGCAAATTGCACTAGCTGCCGCACAACTAACTGTAAAAAAAAAAAACAAAAAGAAGCCACTTCGCTTGCTGTTGCAATGACATTTAACACTCAATTGATTAGGAAATTTATGACTTGCTCAGCTGACAAAGCATTAACGCTGCGCGCACTACCGCGCAAAACGCACCGAAATATGTATATGTATGTATGTGTGTGCGTGTGGTTCAACCACCAGCGCAAGTGACAGTGTGACAGGCGGCTAGCAGAGTCAGTTGGTCGCCTCGCTGTGTGTTTTCTATGCGTCAATTGACCAATGAAGCGTGCTGTTTAGCAGTTAATTCAATTTGTGTGAGTGTAGGTGTGTGTATGTGTGCATGTATTAGTGGGTTGACAGTTTTTTTGAAGGGATGCTAATGCTTTTGTTGCAATGAAAATGTGAAAGATTGCTTGTATTAATGAATAAAATTGCTGCGCCTGCAAATTAAACGTTTAACCCAAAGTGACGTAGTAAATTACAACAAAAAAACCGAGTGGACTCATAAAGGGCGAGGTTGTAATTAATTAAAATTAAGTTTTACTAATTTTCAATTGGTTTTTAATAGATGATGGGTGTGAAAAAGAGCAATACTGCTCTATAAAAGACGTAAATTAAGTCAAAGCAACGGTAATCGGAGTCCGAGCTTTCATTGTTTGACCGATAAGAGTTACCGCAATGTCGAAGGAAAGTCAGAGAAAGACTTCGAACAACCAGAATTCTCAGTTGCTACATATAATACATAAGACTGATGAACTCAAAACAGACTAATAAACCCAACAAAGTCCAAAATAGACGATAGAAAGACCCAGCTGTACTTAACTGGAGTTTCAGAGGCTTAAAATGAGGTTACGTTAATTGAGCTCACCTTTAAAAGAACCTATCTTCGATAACGAATATTGAAAACTGCATACTAAACCCAAAGACCGGACCTCGAGATCCGAAATTTTTACCACTAATGATTTTGGACAACGGAACCGAACCGAACCGTACACAACTGGCACAAATTATGATCTAATGCTGTAAAGATCACCAATCCTAGAGGTCCGGTACGAGACTTTACCAATAATCGGGTCTATGTAAACGGAACAGACCACGGAACCAAACCGAACCCCGCACAGCCGACAACAATTTTGCTCTATTGCTGTAAAGAGAACAAAGACTAGAGGTCTGGTCCGAGATTTTTCCAATAATCAGGTCTATGTAAACGGAAGAGGCCAGTCAAGAACCGTCAAATCAGCGACTACTACTGTGAAGGGAACAAAAACTAGCGGTTCGGTCCGAAATAGGCCAATCTTACAAATAATCGGGTCTATGTAAATGGAACAGACCAATCAAGCACCGTTAAATTGACGACTATTACTGTAAAGAGAACAAAGACTATTGTACTACTGTGAAGAGAACAAAAACCAGCGGTTCGGTCGGAGATCTTACGAATAATCGGGTCTATATAAACAGAACATACCAGTCAAAGACCAACGGCTGACGAGTTGATTGAAATTAGATCATGAATAAGGAAGCCAAGCGCCTACTAATCCGATTTTTCATTCCCTGCAGGCATTACTGGCGAAAGCCGGGCCCCCTGAAACTCAGACCGGATAGCAGTAAAGGCAGACTGCAGGTATTTTAGAAAACTGTTTAAGTTGCTGCTTCAGCTCGTATAATTCCATGAAAAAGTTAAGACATATTAGTGAGCTGAAAGCTAAATCCAACAGGATGAAATTAATAGTTTATAGTTGGCTGGGTAGGTAAAATGTAGACTAGAGGTTGAGGTCATCTGATTGTATATTGGCTGTCTTCAGCTTGATCGACTAAGCGAACCACAGGCTGTCCTCAATCTCCTGGAATCCCTCCAGATATAAGTCCATCAACGACGGCAATGGAAACTGTGACAACGTTAACGAAATCGTGGTTTTCGGAGGTAGTGGAAGGAAAATATGAATTAAACCACATTTCCTTTTTACGTTCGAGACTTTTAAATACATCAACGAGATCTGCAGCTTTCCAATTTTTGGTCGATCTTACGTTAGTATTCATGTTTTGGAGACCTAAGACTGTATACTAGGTCTCAGTTTTGCGAAATACCACTGCGTGATAGCCAGAGTTGCGATATAAGAGAAGCGGTCCTGAGATTCTTCCGGTTCTTAGAGCGAGATCACACGTAAATCCAATGAAAATCAAAAAGTGCGCGATGAAGCTTCCAAAAGTCCGAATTCGAAGCGATGCTTTCTTTTTGGAGCCACAATATATCAGGCTAATTCTGGAATAGGGATCTGACTTAAGCGAAATACTACTAGGTGATACTTAGTAGTTCATATTTGGGATGGTTATGAGCCTTTAACTTCCAAGGACCGAATCCGATACTATAGCCTTTAACTTCAAAGGACCGAATGTTAATCCAATTAATATTTCTTGAAAACGAGGAAGATCCATTCAGTCCTAAGTCTGCGATCACACCAGAATCTGATGAATTCCAATACTGTAGCCTTTAACTTCCAAGGACAAAATGTAAATTCAATTAAAATTTCTCGAAAATGAGAAGGAACTCAAGCAAAATCATTTTGACTACCAAAAAAACGTCATAAAGAAAGAACGTTCATCGCATAGTATGAAATATCTCGTCAGACATGGAAAATATGTCTTCCAAATTGTGCTTCTTCTAATAATCATTATTTATGCAGAGTGAAGTAATACAAAAAGCGCAACACCAAAAATGTCCTTGCGACCGTGACACAAAAGACAAACGCGTGATTGAACCTCCAGCACGTCCTTCTGCCTTTGTAGTATGAGCGAAAGGCTCAAAGGCTGAAAGCTTCACGTGAACTCGGCGGTCTCACACAATGTTTTGCGGCCGGCTGACGTGTAGTGTAATGTGTATACCAAAGACGTAAGTAGATTTGCGGACACACGACATGAATGATGCCTTGAATAGTTGAATAGATGCGCGTTTGGCATGTGAGTTATGTTAGGCTAAGAGCGGGCAAGGCATCACATATGCAGCCAGCAGTACCTACAAGCGCACTGGCGCACAACGTTAAAACGCTTAGTACGACAGTGCTTCATAGTTGACAGCAACGCCCTACGAGGAAAGCACTAAGCGTAGGAAGGAATACATATGCAACACTCACAAGCTGCTGCGGTGTTGACCTTTTTCGGGTTGACTAGCCGACACTCACCGTTCGCGCCGTTGCTGTCGAGCTGAGCTTCCGTCTAACCAACTACATAACACGAATCGCCCGGGCTTCTTGGCATCGCAGCTACTCTCAACGTCTGTCGCAATTGTCGAGCTGGACATATGTGACACAAGCTCCCTGTCTTCATAACTCTCCGCATCGTTCCGGTTTGTCTACACATTTTGGTCACATATCCATTTTGTTTTTATTTAGTCGCCTTCGTCTTCGTTTGCGGCACGGAAATTTGACGCAAAGCGCATTCCCAGCACGCCTGAATGCATCCGGTTGATATCCTTTAGACACACAGTCGCTACCGCCCGCAAGCATGTCTACATATTCATTGGATTATGGAGATGTACTGCGCCGGGCATGCGAGTGTACATATGTGTGTGTGTGTGTAATTCGTAGTCAATTCCATTTGCCCGGCCATCTTGTGATGGAGCAAAAAATATTACTATAGAGTTATATGCGGACAAATCGGGGTTGTGTAGAAATTTCGAGCTTGCCTTTGTGGAGTGGTCCTGACAAAGCGCAAATAATTTACATGTGCAGCGGAGACACATACGCCGCGCGGGCAGTTGTCACAGCAAATCCTTGAGTTATGTCTGTTTGTATGTGGTTTTGGCCATTTTGTCGGTTTTTGGCTAAGCCATCAAATCACTTTGCATTTCAACTACAAGCTAAAAGCCAGACCTGCTACCCGCTCACCAACTGCGGTACATACCGGCAATGAGACTCAATGAAACCCAGTGGGATATTACGACAGATGAGGGAATGTTTGTACTGGAGACCGAGCAAACTTGTTTCAGCGGCAGTCCGCTTCCAAAAACCTGACATATGTGGCTCACGCCGAGATAGAAACTAAAAGGATGTCGAAGTAACAAACTGCATCGATCCTTAAGAGTTGGGGACACCACAACCGACAGCTTAATATGGAACACTAAAGTGGATTTGAGTCAAAGGGAGGAAGTACAAACTTTTTATATGAAACTCGGTGCATTAACGCCGACTGAAAATTTCGCAAAGCTACAATTGCCGGCCAAAAAATGTCGAGATAACCGACAGCTCAAAAATGTATAGCATAACTGAAGGCTCAGAGACATAGAATCCATAGAGACAAAGAATCCTCAAGTTTACCTTATAAAACAATTAAAACTATTCCTTCTCTGCACCCTTTCCTCCCTGACTGTTTCCTAGGTATTTATCCAAGGACTTCTAACTAATTGTTGCAAGACCAGGACCAAGGCCAGACCGGCGTCAAAATCTTATGGATAAACACACCGGAAAAGATCATACACAAGAGATCAGAAATAGGGAGCGAAACTCAGTGTCAAATATGTAAATTTTAGGAATATCTTTATGGATACCGATACACGGCAGCTCGTGCACATCTGGAAATATGGGTTCGAAGGAAGCATAAGATACTATTCAAGAAGAGAAATGGAATATGTAATTTGGGTCGAACTCGTGTTGAAGCACTGAGTTGGGTAGATATTAGCTACTATCCATCTCCGAAGCACAGTCTTCTTTCGAATTCCGAAAATTCATAAAGTTCCAAAGACGAAAGAGGGATGTAAGGCTGAGATTCATCTGTCTACTATTATTTCTAGGGTATATTTACATTGCGGTGACCCAAAATCAGCAATTCTAGCTTTCCAGTTTCCACGTGACAGTCTCGTTTCGAATCAAGGAACTTGAGTTCAACCTCTTAGGAATGGAACCCAACCTCTTGGGACTGTTAATACTAAAAACTCCATTTCTGTGATTATAGATTACGATAAGGGAGCTACATCTTCGTGACTGCGACTTCCGTCAAACTTAAAGTTAAAAGTCTAGAACCGGCCGAAAACTGAATCCGTGCTGCGCATTGACTAGGTCTTTTGGGACGTCAGCTATTTAGACTTTATGAGATTTGAAGAGATTCCTATGTCTGTTAATACCTTTTCGATCTATGCGCTTCTTGATAACTAAAAATTATAGACTTGCTACCCATAATCTCGGCCCGGCAGCCTTGTTTCGAACCAAAGAAGAATTTAAGGTATAAGGAACGATGGTTTGAGTTCGCAATTAAACTCAGATCGCCAATTCGGCGGAAAAGGACTAGAACAAAAGACGAAGATATATAAATTCACGACTTTACGCCGAAATTCGGAAATCATAGGCTCGGTTAAATCTCAACTGCGTTGCTTGCGAACCAAGTCTCCTCAGATATCCGTTCTCCGAACTACATGCAGTTCCTAAAGACGTCTACTTTCGAAGCAAAGGATCAAATTTTCACGTGAATAAGACAACTGAGCTCGTGCTCATTTTACCAGCTTGTTATCCACTGGGTCCCTGCTACGTAACTCCGCTAAGCATCCATATGGTTTCCACCAAGCGCCTGCTGGCATTTCACGTTGGCCAAAATCGAAATGCGTACAGAACACGCAGCCAAACGCACACATATACGCGTCTAAACACGTACAAACCCGAACAAACTGAGGCGCAAATGGCCAAAAACCATCAGCGTGCCAACAACACACACACACTGACACGGAGATAACGGTGCGTAATTTACAAAACACAGTCAGTACAACCGTTATGCTGCAGGATGGATAATAGTTAGTGCACAGGAACGTGCAACACAGCAGCAGCACGGCGGCAGCGGCATGTATGACCGGACGGACGACGGACTGACCGTGTATGAATGTACACGAACGTCGTTCGGTCATTAACTATGCACATGCGGGAATATTTCGTGCGTCAACGTCAACGACAGCGGCAGAGGCCGGGGTCCGGGCTGCTGCGCGTGTGGCAAGCACTCTTGTGTGTGGGTTAAGGGCATGTGTGTGTGTGTTTGTAATATGTGGGTGAGAGTGTGTGTGTCACTCGAATTTGCTTGCTTGGTGATTTCAACGGAAATGGAACTCTGAATTGTGTAGTGAAGTGAAGTGAATTGAATGGAATTGAATTGAATTGGCGCTGCGGCACCGACTCCGGTTGCTGTGGTGGCTAACAACACAGGGATCACACAGCGTTGCTGCCGAATACTCGCTATCTCTCCATATGGCTTTGCGTGTGTGTGTGTGTTTGTGTGCATGTGTGCGCATAGAAGGCATTTTAGCATTAAGCAAATTGCCAAAATGTACTCACCAAGCCGCAACCATCAACATCACAAACATGCCACAAAATCCCCACGCACCGCTGCCAACCGCTGCTAACCTCCGTCACGTACAAGTGCACACACACACACACAGCAAGGACTTCTTGTGCCCGCATTGTATCCATCAACACGTTCCCCTCCTCCACCGCCTACAACCAGCTATACATCAAGCGCCATCACCATTCACCAATGACCACATCACTCACCAACATTCATCAGCATCACTCAGCTAGTCAGTTGTTCAGTCATTCAATGTGTTGCCACATGTCTTGACCAGCGTCCGGAATTGCACACTCACACACACCCAAGTACAAGCATGTGTGCGTCACTGACACGCCCACTTTGTGCCCGTCACTGGCGTTTAGCTACGTGTGTAAATCTACATCTTCTCGGCTTGTGCATGAATCGCTACCCCTCTTCGTCTCTATATTATCACAGTTAAGCCAATAATTTCTCGTATGCGCATATAACGGTACGTGCTTGTCCACTTCATTGCTCCAATTGCATGGCATTTTTGTGCTTTCCAAATGCAAATGCATGTACTTAAATAAATTTACATGAAGATGGCGGAGGCGTCAAGTAGTGGAAGCTGGCAGCATTTTGTCAAACTTCAAGCTTGCTAAGTCGCTGAAGTGGAGTGAGAGTTTCAGTGCTAACACTTTAAAGTGTCCAACGCAGCTTAAAATCCGTTCGATGAGTTGGAACTTTTCTAGTTTACGCCGTTAAGAGATCACAACTTCAACTAAATCCGTTCACCGCCTACTTTTCAGCACAGTATCTCTTAAAATCTGTTCCGAAAACTTGAACAGTTCTAGTTTATATGGATCACAGCTTCGACCCAATCCATCATCGTTTAGTTTTTTCTATATCTTTATAGTTTATCGTCACACAACTGCCTAAATCGGTGAATCGGTAAACTTTCCTGCACGGTATCTCTTAAAGCCGATTCCAGAAGCTTTAGCTGTTCTAATTTCAACACTCAAGAGCTCACAGCTTCGACCCAATCTATTCACTGCTTGCTTTTTGGTATATCTTCTTAGCTTCTTATCACACACCAGCCTGAATCAATAAACTTTCCAACAAGGTTTTTTATGAAAACCGGTTCCAGAAGATGGAACTGTTCTAATGCGCACAATTATGAGATCACAACTTCGCCCCAGACCGTCACCGCTTACTCCTTTCTATATCTTCTAAATTTCTCGCCACACGTATCCCAAAATCGATTTTATTGTTCAGCTGCTTGAAGTCCTTTGTTTACAATCCAAATAGCACTTGATCTGTACTCTGGTTGGACTTGAGGCATCTCTGTAAGCCCTCTTCTTAAATTTGATTCCGCTGAGGCCAGCCATCCGCTTCTATGGTTACTTAGTCTGTGGTCAGTATCTGAGATCATTTGGTTTGAGTTTGAAATCTGAGGTATTCGTTTCTTAGTTTCAAGTACACCGAATACTCGGAACATTGCTGTCAAGCCCTCTATAACTTGGTTCCCCTGAGTCCAACTATCAGGCTCCGTGCCCATTCATTTAAGTGAATTCTTTGAGGTGTATTTGTTTGAGTCTCGAATATAGCCTTTCTGAATACTTCTATCCGCCTTTTTTAGTGCTTACGGTTAGCAGAACATATGCAGATCCAAATTCAGTTGCAGCTTCGGAAAAAATGGTCTCACACTTTTTGATCTCTTGGTTTTTCCCCCAACTACTGCTCTAAGTCATCTTCTTGGTTGGACTAGTATATGTATTGGTCCATATATCGAAGAAATGTTTAAATTATACCAATAAAATATGCTCTTCCCGCAAGCTTAAGGTTGAAAGTTTTTTGAATGAGTAGAAAAGAGCGATTTCTTCACTATCAGAACTCGTTTTCGGCGGATTACAAATATCCAATCAAGCAAATGTTCGCTTTTCTTCAGTAAGGCTTGGAGCCGAAGTTGGTTAGCTTTTCGGACGGCTGCCTGATATAAAATTAAGGACATAAGAATCGTCCGACGAACTTGATAGCTTCCTAGCAAGGAACGCAGCAGCTAGGAGGATTCACTCGAAAGGAGATCAGAAATTTTGAAGACTAACAGGTTATTTTTTGAGCAAATTTTGGAGACTAAGATGAGTTCGGAACTTTCGAACGACTGACCGAACGTGGAGAAAAGCGGTACAACTTAACAAAAAGCTCCGGTTCTCTGAATAATTCAAATATCTGGCACATTCCGGCCGAACTGAGACTAAAAAGCTTCTGATCAGTAAGGCTTGGAGTAGAAGATACAGCATTGAATGTAATGTAAAACTAAGGACATGGACATTGTCCTACGAACTTAGCACCTTCGAGGAACGCAGTAGCTGGGAAGATTCGGTTGAAAGCAGATCAGAATTTTTTTAGTTACTTGGAATACTGCAAAGAAGGCTCAGTTCTGGGCCTCCTTCAATGGAAGCTAATGTATGATGAGATGCTAAAGAGACACCAATCTAAAGCAGTCAAATTAATTACATACGCGAACGACGCTATTACGGTAGCAGTGGCTAAACACCTAGTTGACCTCCGGAGCAAATGCAATGAGTGCATAAACGGTCTGCCGCAATGGTTCTTCTCAATGAGTTTAGAACTGGCTAAGCGGAAGCCAGAAGCCTCTTTTATAAGTACTATAAAAGTGGACGAAAGTATATCTCTTACTATAGAGGAGAGAAGACAGAGTCAAAAATTTAAAAATATTGCAGCGGCGGTGGCAAACCTTACTCAAAGGACGGTGGACCCACAGACTGATACCGGACATCCATTCGTGTATAGACAGACGACATGGAGACCAGGATTTCCACCTAACCCAAATACTAAGTGGACAAGGGTGCATTAAAAGCCATCTGTACAGATTTCAGCCCGACATTACTCCGAATTGTTCGACGTGTACAGAGTGATTTGAGACTCTGACCATATATTCTTTTTCTCCTCGCTTTTTAAGTACTCTTCTCGGTGGTATTTTTACGGTGGAAAATTTGACAACACTGATGTGTCAGTCCTGAGAACTGGAAACCTGTCATCGAAACGGCAGCCTCAATCAAGACAAAATTGAAGCATATAGAGTATATTAGGCGTCTGTCGGACCGTGCTATAGAGTAAACTTAAATGACTTATAACTCCCAAGTAGTAATACCTAGACAGGTGGTTCCGTGGCAGAGTCTGAAGTTGGTAGTAGGTTAGGTTTAGCGGATTGAAGTTCCGCAATCCGGCTTTTGATGCTTCCCCCTACTAAAAAAAAGACTATTGAGGGCCTGAACATATTGGAAAGGACGATGGAAGGAGAGGAGTTTCGACGTTGGAACATAAACAAAGGAGTGAAGAATACTGGCAATGAAAAGTGGACTAAATAGAGAGGAATACCGGCTTTGCTTTCGAACGTAGTGAGGTTAAAGTAAGCGGAAACGAACAGGATATTTTTCTTTTTCAAGGAAAACCATAACAGGCTATCGTACTGATGTTTGTGGTGGATGATTATGAACAAAATAAAACCGCGTAAGCGGTGTCTACGGCAATAATGAAGAATAAGAATATAATATATGTACCTATTTCCAGCCATAATAAGTTGGAACGAATGTGCGGATGTCTTGATTATATTACTTTGACAGGGTCTTTGGATTATGAAACTGGATAATATAGTCTTGGCCGGCTCTTTCGCTTAACAATCTAGAAAACATACTCGTATCCTTGGCAAGATCTTTCGACTACCAAAATTCTGTTTATCTAACAATATATATAACTGTACACCCGAATGCGCATATTTATTTATTTACTTAAAACACATAAAACGTTTGATTTATGAGCTCGCATGTCAACGCCGTGCGGTTTAACCCTTTCACTACCAGCCAACAGCTGGCGAACGCATATTAATTTACAACACAAAACACCATACAACAAACACGCGTGCGAGCCATATCAACAGAAATTTATTGCCGCACTTGAGCGCCAAAATGTAGGCAATGCGCATGGAAGCCAAACCTCAGCCGAGACGAAGCGCCTTCGTAAAGACATACGCGTATTAAAATTCACGCATTTCCCGAAATGCTGATGATGACACGGCTCAATGGTGCTGCAGGTGCCAGCAGTAACAAGCGCAACAAAAATATGTGAAAATATGTGAAAAAATCAACAGCAACAGCAACAACGACAGCAAAAAAGCACAAATTAACAACAATGGGCCGACATGTAAAAGGCATAATAAGCATAATGTAAAGTGAAAATAAAGAAGTCGCAATGTCGTGCAACGCGCAAGGCTGTAATTGCCACAGCGCCATTTTAAAAGCTGTGTCATAATCGAGCGCTATTTGCATCTTTCATTACGAGAGTGTGAGCGTGTAACTGTACATTATATACAGAGTATATATTTTTATTTGTGCTTGCAAATGAGCGTGACGCGCGCGGTTTCAACTGCTTAACAAGTCATTTGCGTTAACTTTTTGTGTATTTATGGGCAATTTTCGTAGGCTATAGAGTTGCCAGATCGTAATTTTTGCCAACAATAATTGTCGTATATTCAATTCTAAACGCAAAACTGTCGTGAAACTAAGAAGAGAGGTTGCCGAGCTGCCACTTCGTTGAAAAGACCAGGTGGAGAAGGACCCGGCTACACTTGGAAACTCCAATTGGCGCCAAACGGTGAAAAAGAAACGACTGGCGCGCTCGGCTCGAATCGGCTATAACCGCGTAAGCGATGTATACGCCAATAAAGAAGAAGAAGAGTAGCAAACTAGCTTTGTAGCTAAAAAAGAACTTCCATATGAATAGATTACACCAAAAACTTAATATTCCAACAGATCTGGCAGTAAAACTTCTGGACCTTATACCACCGGAATGAACTTAGATTTATTTTCGATCGTAACAAAGATCAGTTAAGACGATCCGAAAACTCAATAGTGGCTTCCAAGAAGATTTCAAGTAATCAGATGAAAAGCTTGCGATGAAGTATCCGAAGGTCGGAAAGCTCAGATACGACTTCCATAAAGTTTTACAGTAATCAGACGAAAAGCTTGATACAAAGAATGGAAGGTCCGAAAGCTCAGTTGTGGCTTTCATTGAAATTTAAGTAGTCATATAAAAAGCCTGAGACGGGGAATGGATGGCATAGAGATCATGGACTCTAAAAGCGAGAGTCGGTCTAGAAAGTAGGTAGGAAGATATGAATAATCTATAAGCTGTCTGAACTCCGCTCGATGTTCGACAGCGTTGAAGTATACTAAAACCCCAGGCAAGTCCGGAACCCACATTTGTGGAAAATTATTGCTGAAGCGATCTTGAAAATCGTATTGGAATGTGTTCTGCGACGCAATAGAAGGACTCTGTTTGATGGTGATAACAAAGGTAAATGACGGAACGACAAATGGCGATACACCTTTTATGATGCACAGGGAATTACGTCCTTCGAGTTTGTTGGATCAACGAGTAAGTAGAAAGATACAAAAAGAAATAAATTCTGATCTCAAGATAATCAATATAAGCCTTGGGGTGGACTTGGGAGTTCTTGATAAGAGTTCTGAGTGTCCGGCAAAGATAAATGCTTGTGAGTTCACTAGCGACCAATGGATGTGGTTACTGTGGAGCTAAATAGAGCCGTACGTAGCTAAAAACAGTAGCTTTGCAATACTTATTGCCTGAAAAGAAGGTAAGTCCAAACCAGGCTAGGAAAAACGGAGATGAACCAACGAGTAAGTAGAAATATACAAGGTAAAAGAAATTATGATCTCAGGAATATCAAAATCAGCTGAGAGTGGACTTAGGAGTTCGTATTTAGAACTTTTGCCGTCATTCTAAGCCTCCGACAATGAGAAATGCTCATGAGCCCGCTAGGGACTAAGAGATGTGCTTACTGTAGTCCTAAACAGAGCAAGGCACAGTCAAAAGTAGTAGCACTGTGGACGGGCACTTCTAATTGGAGCTGTAGAATTCTGCAAGAAGATTCTGTAACGTCTATGTATTGTCTGAAAAGAAGGCAAGTCCAAAGTGGACTATGACAAATGGAGATGGATCAACGAGTAAGTAGAAAAATATAACAAGAAACAAATTCTGATCTCAAGACTAACAAAGTAAGCTGATAGTGGACTTAGGAGCTCGAGAGGTACGAGGTTTTGCCGAGATTCTAAGTCTCGGAAAATGAGAAGTACTCGTAAGTTTGCTAGGAACTAAGCGATGCGCTTACTGTAGACCAAACCAAAACAGTGCAGAGTCAAAAGCAGTAACTCTGAGGACGAACATTTCTAATTAGAGCTGTGGCGCACAGCAAGAAGATACTGTAATGCCGCTGTGTGGTCTGATAAGAAGGTAAATCGAATCCGGACTAAACTATGCCGCGCGCGTTTAATATTTGCTCTTAAACTTCAAAAAAATAATGCGGCAACCCTCTCTTTGGCTCTCATGAACCGCGCTCCGCGTTACACTGTGTCTCGTCAACTTAATAATTTCCACGCGAATACCGTAAATGACAGCAGGGCAGCTACAGTAGTTAAACGAAAGGATAATCGCGCTTCGTAAAGATACCGTTGCAAGGATGAAACAGCAATTTAACGGTTGAGTTGTGAGTTAAAAGCCCCAAAAAAAAACAGAAATATAAATAAATTTGTAAGTGGTTGGCGGCGAAAGCAAAGAACGGCAGGAGAAAGAATGCAAGAATAAAATTGCTGAAAATGAAAAATTATCATAAAGTCACTTTATTAATACGAAACGGTGGCGGCGATATCACCGACGCGACGCCAACAGCCAGGCGTCCCACAACAAGCTATCAAACTAGCTGCCAGCTAAATAAACTGACAGCCACCAATATACACGTAGATAGACTATTGTCAACAAGCTGCCATAGAGCTGGAGAAATATTTCATGTTGCATGTAGCGTGTATCATGCGAGAAAATTATCAATACCTCCTACTTTAAAAACGAAACGCTACGTTAACCCACTTTCCGAGCAAACGAAAAGACTTTTGCTCCAACAAACTTTGCCACACGGGTCCCGACACCCGCACCGCCTAGCGCTAAACGTATATTTTTTAATAGTATAATAAGCAGGCGGCGCTACAGACTATCTGCCACATGCCACCAACCCACCGAGCGCCAAACCGCACTAAGTTACGACGAGTCGACGATTCGAAAAACTTTTGCTGCACTTTTTTTCTTACTTTACTCCGCTTTTGTCAACAACACGCTTCGAATGCAATCGCCGCAAGCAGCCATAATTGACAAATTGTCGGTGTGGCGGTCTTACTTCGGTTGGTGGCGTGGCAAGTAACGGCGCTTCGCATTGGCGTTTATGACTGACTACTGTGTTAGTTGGTCTTGAGCGCGCGCGGACGGCGAGTTGACGCACGAAATTAATTTCAATTCATATGCAATTATCGCAATCATACGACGAGCTTACGAAATACTTTTCGGTTACTCCACGCCGCCACGCATTTGATGAAGGGATTTCGTAAGTCGTAGTGCAGCCCACGCCGCTTTTAACGGTGTTTGGTGTTGCTTACACAGCACTCAACATGGCTGACAGACACTTGGCAGTAGGCGCCAGCTTTTGGCGGTTGTCACGAAGAAGAAACACGAAGGTTGCCCTGACAAATGAGAGCATAAACAAAGACAAATTTCTACGAGGGTTAATTAGTACCACAAATGAGCTGTAAGAAACAGCTGGTTTCATGATTTCTTATGCCTAGAATTTTGGAAGTCCACTATACTTGCAGTCTAAAGCAGTCTTAATGCCTGTTGTTATTGTTTTTGTAGCGGCGGAACTCTGCCGAGTTGACAGTCCTTGGATGGATAAAAAAATCCGACTCCGTTCCGGTTACGTAAAGCCGACTGTCGTGGGAATAATCTCGAGCCTCAACTTAACTTGAATTAGAAGCCTCTCTGCTTTGGTTTTGTTGCGACTTTTTAGAGATTTAATTGAAATCTCTATCTTCGCCAGCTAGTTATGTCTAAAAAGCAAGAAACATATTTTACTTCTTTACAGTTTGCCCTCATCAGAGCTAGGAAGACCTCCTTCTCAGCGTACATCGTCTATCTCTACCATAGGAGACCCATTTGATTGGATCTTAATTATCCCAAGCAACAGTCGACGCGAGTTTCCCAAAATTAGGTTCTATGTTTGAGCTCGAACTGAACTGATCTCGAAGAACTGACTTGTAACTGTACTCATTCATCTTTTTTTTTTACTGAATTCTTGTAAGACTCCTTCCTCTATCACATCCCACCAATACATACATTAAACTTGGAAATATTGAAACCCTGACCTTGGAGGAACAGAACTTTCGAACTTTGATCACCAATACATCGATCAAACTTGGAAGTATTGAAGCGATGATGTTAGAGAAGCAGAACTTTGAGCTTTACGCACTTTACGCTCATTTGCTTCGAGAGTCGCCTCAGTGAATAAATTCAACCATACATGAGAAGAGAAGTGAAAAATCTTGGGTTGCTTCATTCCGAAAGATTCGTCTCGAGGAGCTTATTTCTGCGGTTGCATTGGTACATGCTAAGGTCTGCCAAGTTCCAAGCTTCCTACTTCTTTTTGTTACTCAAATCTAGCTAATTTGTCATGTTTTTTCGTCCACCTCGTCCAAAATACCAGATAATAAAAAAACAAGCAGTTTTTTTAAACGTTCCAGAGCCCACAACTCCAGAAAAGTTTCTAATTGCCGTTAAGCTGCGAAAAGACTAACGTCTAAATAAAAAGTTACTCATACCAATGTTAAGCTTCGTCAGTCTTGCTTCAAGTCTCCTACCTTACTTCCAGTCTTCTACCCTTCTGATTTGGTACTGAGATACGTCAAAAACTGCTTGTTGCGCCACAAACTCTTTCACTATCACGAATCAAAAAGTTTGAAAAACGCAAACAAACAAATAATACAACAAATCAGCACACAAAACAGCCTAAGACGCTGGAAAAAAGTGGCCAAATAATGAAAACTTTGTCTGCTGACGTCTGTGGTTATAAGTTTTGTTTGACGTGCCATGTTAATTGACTTGGAAATTTGTTAAACAAAACCAGCTGCGACGTAGGTTTTTACGGCAAAGCCACGTAAGGGATTTACATGTGATTTTTTCCAACAGAAAGTTGGTGTCCTTTGGTCTTATTTAAGGAAATTAGTCTTTATTGGCATTTAAGGCGGTACTAATTAGACTAAAATTAGTAGTTTGCGCTTTTTTACGAATAACTGTTTTAATGAGCGTGCGCTGAAATTGTCGAAATTTGAGTTCGGCAGACAAAAAAAAAGAAGGAAAAAAGAAGCGGAGGAAAAAGTTGGAACACTAAAAAAGCACGTAGCAATAACGTAAACGCTTCTCGGCTCTTCCTCAGGGCTTCTTTGCCGTCCTCAGAGCACGTCTCTTTCCCAGAGCTTCACTTCCACAGAGCTTTTCTTCAGTCCTCAGAGCTTTGAGTCTCCTTCTCTCAACTGCTTCTACTTCGTTCTTTGAAAGCTTCTACTTGTACTTTTATGTAGTTAGTTCCACACGTGCTTGCTTCTCACACATCTTTCCTTGACAAATATCTTTCATCCTTTTTACATTTTTCTGGAAATCAAAAATTATACCACTTTCCAGCTTCCGTTGTATCGCCTGCTGTGATTTTATGAGGCGCGTAAATAAATTTCCAACAACTCAGCAAAAATAAGCGCAGAAATTTGTATAATACAAATACCTTTTTGCAGAAACTTGGTGACTTTAACCCCGCTAGCATATTGGAAGACCATGAACAGTGTTCTGTGAGCAAAAAAAAATGGCAGTAAATGAACGTAAAAAGTAAAAGATCTTCCAGAAAGCTAAAGGAGAGGCTAGAACTCAAGAGGAATCGAAGTTTCTACGTCCGCCAGAACTCAAACAGAATCGGAGCAATTATATGAAAAGAAGCAGGACCAACAAACTTCTAGAGACTACCTCGGTCTCCATACCAGGAACGATCTCATATTATGTAAGGTATGATGGCTGATCCAAAGCGCGGACTTGGTCTGCAGTCTTTGGGATACCATAAAAATAGAACTCATCTTATTCGAACTCAGAAGTCAGCAAAGCGCTTTATGGCCAAAGAAATTTCTGTACAGAGGATTAATTTCTATATCCACCAGTTTTGTGGAACATCTGAAAGTGTGAACTCCCAATTGATCTCGGAAGCGCGGAATAATCAAGAAGGAAGCGGTGAGATAAATCGACTCATCTTTTTTGATACAGCTTCTTCAGCTTGCAGTCTTATCAGAATGGACACTTTACAGCATGGACGCCGATAAGGCAATAGCTTGTTAGAACACCCACGTTTAGAGAGAGGATAGTCTTACTGCAGGCGAAGAGCTTACGATCGTTTCCTTGCCAGCCTAACAGCTTTACAGTTGCGTTTGATTGAGTTGGAGCTCTCTAGCAAAGAACCTTTAAGTACAGTTCTGAGCTCAATATCTTTTGTGGCAGAGCTCGATAATTCACTGCATCGCGAGACAGAGCAACCAAACGTCAGAGGAAACCGCTGTGTTTAGAGATCTCGTCGAAAAGCAGAGTTTCACCAGATTCCATGTGAAAGAATACCTTACTAGCATAAGAGATTGAAAGGTGAGATTCCTAACAGTGGTAGAATGTTTTTGATTCTCGAGAGATACTTAAAGAAAATTAATTCCTTCCAGGGTAGCAAGCTCACCGTCCGTCAAAATTCAAAACAAGGTTTCTGAAATAAATTTATGGAATCTCTTCGATTCCTAACAGAGATAAAGAAAATATAGAGACAAAGACCAGGATTTTTCAACGCCAAAGTAAAGCTAAATCTGCTGAAAATCCGATCAAATCCACAAACCCCGAAACTAAGCACTCACAAGGGAGATCTCAGCGCCAGAAGCCTGAACCTCGTCTCTCTAACACGGTTGTTTGAAAGTTTGCGATGCTAAAACTCATAGTTCTGGGCCCGCAATCATCGAGTATAAACACTGTACAGCAACGCAACGCAGAAGGGTAGTTCAAGGCGCCCCGCTGTTCAGGCTGCCGAGCGTGTAAGCCAAGGAGACACAATATATGGATAGATCGACGGAAGGAATTGCAAATCGAAATTTTTTCGCCAAGCCACGCAGTCAACCAACAATTGCGATAAATGTCAGCAATCAAAGCAACAACAACAATGGCAATAGCAATAGCAACAACAGAAATGCCACAGCAATAATAAACACACTATCATAACAACAATTACACATGTCTAACAAGCGCCGAGCGGATGTATTATTTCGACGCCTGTGGTGCGACGACCAAACCACGGTTGGCAAGCGACAGCCGAAGTATATGTAACGACAAATTATCGCCGTAGCGCGCACACTGTGGCAACAAATTATGCAGGACGTCCAGTGAGGAGAATGTGTGGTGCCGCGGGTGAGGAAAAGCGTGAGTTTCAGCGCTGTGGAGTGGGGTGGTGATAGAGATAAGACTTGCGCTTCCTTGACAGTAGCTGGCCTAACGGTATTAAGCTGTGGTGAGATAAGCTGCAAAAAGTTTGGAAACTTTTCTACGCTTTTTTCGGCGCAGACAAATAATTCATTTGCAATTTTGTGGTTGGACAACAGCGAAGAGCGGGCGGAGGAGTGAAGGAAAGCAAGAAAATCACAGCAGCGTCTAGGCGTGTTGACGTCATCGGCGTTCAGGCAGCGGTGTTGGATTGATTACGTGAGTGAAAATGCTGCGCTGTTGAGTCCGCAACTTGGCGCTCGGTTGGGGGACCGCATTAACTCGGACACTGGCTGAGCAGCAGAACATCTTGCGACACTGCGGTCGCCTTAACCGCAAAAGTCACTAAGGCACAAGCATACTCTTTTCACTTGGCGCATTTCACTCGCTGAGCGCAAGTGTGGCACCTCGGTGGGTGGAATATACGTCCGACGTTCGTTTGTTGCTACCGCGAGGTGTGGGTGCGCGATGAGTTGATAATGAAGTTAATATGCACGAATGCGCGTCTGTGTTGAGCGGTCTTCGCCTAAGGGATGGCGACTGGGTAGCCGTATTGGTTGTTGCATGGATATCCGTTACAAGACGCTGCGTGAGCTCACTTTATTGCACCCACACTACCGTTATGCGCACTTGAGTGTGCTTCTTACTCACATATCGGCATTAGAAATCGGTAGAGCCTGCGGTTTTTTCCATTTTTTTTGTCCGCTTTGTGTTTGTAGTTAAATCTTTTATTGCATTGACAAAAGAAATTGATTATAGTATTATGTCGCCTCAGCGTCAAGTGTGATTAAGCGGACTTAACCTCATCGCATCAGGTTTGCGCACAACTCAGGTTGGGGGTTTCTGCCGTCAAACCACAAAGTTTCAACTAACTTTCTTCGTCCTGTCTTTCGACTCTGGCCACCTGCTGCGTTAATTGCTGTTTGACTCCGTTTATTGCGTTGCAATACATATATTAACGGTATTATTGTCTAATAAACATTATTATGTAACCACAAAAAAATCGTAATGGAAGTTTTTTCCACTTTGCGCCGCTTTGTTATGACCAAAAGTTACAAGAAAAGTATGTGGTAGACAAGGATTGCACGGAGAAGTTGTATTTTAGGGACTTTAAACAAGTTTTTCAGGCAATCTGAGAGAAAGACCTGAATATTTTCCTAAAAGGATCTACAACTAGTGTTGGGGCGTCTCGGTATCCTAGGAACCTTTTATTGAAAAGTCTTTAGTCTGAGAATTAAACGCGTTGTTGGCATCTTCTTTATGATATCTCTCCGATTTCATTTGGAGAACTTCGGAATAGGTTTTTGTTTGCATTCTACACCAGCCTCTATAAGATCCCTTCACAGATGTTCGTCCGAAGATATGTTTTGCGCCTTAGATCAGCAAAGACGTGACTGAAAAGTTGTAAGACGAGCTCGATGAGTCAAGCGGGCTAATCAAGAAAACGTTTTAGTAGATGCAGGCAGTGGCGGTGCAGTATTTTAATGTATTCAGACCAGTTTTCCAAACAAGTCTTCAGAAAAGACTTATTATTGCCCAAAAAGGAAGTTTCCTGAGAGCATTTAAATGAAAAACTTTTATGCTAGACTCAGAAATAATTCGACGGTGTCGATTTTAGAGAAGGACGGAGCTTCCGAGCATTGTTTTGCTTGCTTTCTGTGCCAGTTTCTTCGGGATACACTCATATATCACCGCCCGAAAGGATGTTCTTTGCATTTCATCAGCCATATTTGAAAAGAAAGATAACTTTGTGAGCCTTCCGGCCCAGTCTAAAAGAAAAATCCGCAATTATCGATAAATGATATGGCGGTATTCACCACAACACTTAATAGCTGCCAGTAAAGCTCAGTTTCGCAGCTTATAAAGTCGAAGAAAGAGCTCACCTTCCCTTATTGGTAATCTAGGACACATATGTCGGTACTATTTCATCTGTCAACTGATTTTCGATACCAGGAAGAAGTCGCGGCTTAGGATAATTGAAGTTGTGCGGATTTTTTTTAAGAATATAGTTTAAACTTTTCGAAAGGGTTAAGATCGTGCCGCTTTCTCTGGAGGCAAACAGATATAGTCGTTTACGATCTCGCAAGCAGCTAATTCTCTAACTTCGTCGCACTCATTAGTTGGATGAAGACTTCTTTAGATTAGTCAACTGCAGCCTGAATATTTTTAATGTCTCAAAAGTACGTCTTCATTAGAAAAGCTGAAATACTTTCAGTTTTCGAGATAGCGGACTCCTGTTAGAGATACCGCTGTCTGTTTAAAAATATTACGTCAACCTTTCTCGCAACCTAATCGGCCCAAATATGTTTGAAGGGCAAAATAATTCAAAATTAAATCTGCATTCCGGCCATCGAGTTGGGATGCATTAAAATCTCTCTACATAGAATAGAGAAGCAGCAATTGATGGGAAATCAGGTCTGAACCGCGTTAGAGTACTTCCAGATACCTTGAGTACTTGACTCTTGAGTAGTTTTTCATTAACTTTAATACAGACCTTTACTTCGTACAAAATTTTGGTGTTATTGTATTTTGGGTTTTTTTCATTTGAAACTCTTATTCCTTTAATAAAAAAAAACTATCTCCATATCCCCCCTAGTCCTTCTTACGCCCACAAACTCTGCGCTTGACAGCAATAAGGCAAATGTAGGAAAAAGTAACAAGTTGTCTGCATTAATTAATGTAACAAAGCAGAGAAACGATGTACCCAACCAAATGCAGGGTGCGAAAAACTTTTTTATACAAAAACCTTGAAATAAAATTTTATAAAACAGAATTTGAATACTAACTTTATAAGAAAACAATTGAAAAATAATAATTTTACAACATAATCTTCGAAAGAGAAACATTTTAAAAATATTTTTGAAAATAAAATTTTTAGAAAAAAAATATTTTTCAAAAAAAATTACAAAAAAAATTTAAAAATTAATTAAAAAAAATTTTAACAAAAAAATTTTAAAATTAATTTAAAAAAAATGTAATAAAAAATCTTTGAAAAACAGTTTTTAAAAAATATTTTTTTTCAGAATCGTTTTATAAAAAATCTTCAAAAATATTTTTTATAAAAAAATTGGAATTAAAAAAAATATGTGAATAATATTTTTAATAAACGCAATCTTTGAAAAATAATTTTTATGAAAAGTATTTCATAAATTTTTTTTATAATTTTTTAAGAAAATTTTGAAATTTTTTTTCCAACAAATTATAAAAAAAAATATTACAAATAAAGAGAAACATTTTAAAAATATTTTGGGAAAAAAAAAATTTTACAAAAAAAATATTTTCCAAAAATATTTTACAAAAAAAATTTTTAAAGGAATTAAAAAAATTGTAACGAAAAAATTTTAAAATTAATTTAAAAAAAATTTAACAAAAAATCTTTGAAAAACAGTTTTTAAAAAATATTTTTTTTCGGAGTTGTTTTATAATCTTTTTCAAAGATTTTTTGTTACAATTTTTTAAATTAATTTAAAAAAACTCTGTCAATAATATTTTAATAAACGCAATTTTTAAAAAATAATTTTTATGAAAAGTATTTCATATATGAAATATTTTTTCCAACAAAATACAAAACAAAAATATCACAAATAAAGTCAAACTCCACTTACCCCACTATAGTGCGATTCTGCTCCATTGTTTTAAAATTCACCCACACCCTGTACTAAAGGTGTCTTTGTGCGCGATTATTCGCTCACTTTACTGCAACTCCAGCTCACACGGGCCACTATTTCACTATCTTCAGCTCCAGCATTCCCAGCATTATTGTAGGAAGGATGTCGGCAATATGGACAATGTGCCGACTATTGCACGCTTGTTGGCAATAGTTTAACACCAACTTTATAAAGTTTAAGCAGCGACCGTAAAAAGAGCGCAAACTGTAAAGAGAGAAAAAATTAAAAAAAAAATATATCAGAACTATAGTCTATGCATGTCTGTAAAATTTTAGTACGGAACTTTAAAATATACATATTATATACATATATATATATCGCATAACTATTAAGACACACGCTGCAACGCCTGTCTGCATGCTAAGCTTTGTACACACGCCAACGGCAAATTTCGACTAAATGTCCTTCCTCCGCATGCCAACAGCAAATTATGCAAATGAGCGGACAGTTTCAGCAGTGATACTAGTTAGTTACAAAGTTCATAAACAATGGAAGGTCCACACACAATAAGCTTTCGCATAAACTGCAGAGAAAGTTGAGAGTCACAATATGTTTTTTTTCCAAATTCGTAATATACTGGTGTGAGCTGAGAGCGAATGTGAGAAAGGAGGAGCAATGCGAATAATATACAGCAACAGTTTAGAAGAATTGAATATAGAGATGGTTGGGTGTGTGATTATATTTGAATAGTTTTAGATGAAAGATGAAAATTAGATGGAGAACGGAGCCATGAGGAAAGGTCTTTGGGCGCTATTCACTTGGCAGTAGCCAAAAGCGATTCTTTTACATATGGCTCAAGCAACTCCGGATTTCCGGACTTCTAATCTTAGACCATGTATCCTCTGGGTTGCCAAAAGCCATCCGCTTGAAGGCGATGTAAAGTGAGAAGGCGAAACTTCCCACTCCAGTGTTGTGCGCTGGGTGATCTGATCTCAAATTCCTCGGTTTGATTAACATTAAGTACTTCAAGGCTGTGGACCCAATTGTGCTTACAGCTTTTCATAGAACCCTAATGGTCTTAAGGTATTTTATAAAACTCTGGTGTTCTCAGAGTCTTTCATAGAACCCTTGTCTTCTGAGGTAACCTCAAAATAAGTGAAGAAACATTGTTGAAGTAAAGCAATTTAGAAAGCTTATGCCTAGGATCTTTGGTATACAGAAGTGCAATCACTTATGCCTTATGTTGACTAGGAGTAAACTTCTGAGCACCTCCCGAAGTAAAAAGTTGTTTATGAGGAAATTTCTCTTCTTGTGATTATCTTGTCACAGTCTGCCAAGTTTGTGGAAGGTTTAAGTCGCTTGGCTTGGAAGAGTTCCGTAAGAACTAAGTAGAAACCAATTCAAAGGTTGGACTTGCAAGGGAAACTGTAAATTTCTTCATTTTATAAAAAGAGGAGAGGGTTCCGAAAGCTCTGAGTCTACTCCGAATCAAATATTGAACTTTCATATGAAACTTTTCAACGAAAACTACCGTGGATCCAGTGTTTTAAGCAAAGAAAGACTGCTTGTATAACACTAACCGGTTCTAGAACCCTTTATTACGACCGCAAGAACGCTCCGGCTCGGCTCCGAGTCTCAGTATACGCTCTCAGCCTACATTTTGTTGCCCCAACACCAGCTTCATTGAAGCATATCGACTTTTATCGGGTTCCCGTGGTCGTTTTTGGATCAATGAAATGTAATTTAAGTACATGAGCTTATAAGTATGTGTGCGTAGGCATTAATTTTAAATTTCATTAATTTTTATACGCTGCAGTTAAACAGTTAAACGACGCATTGTGGGGCGTCACAAGCGATTGCCTTTTATTGCGGTCGCATTGCGGCGGCTCGAAATGGACTTAACCATGTGAAAGTGTGTGTAGTCGGAAAGTTGCTGAGCAGCAATGATAAATGACAGCTCATTAGCATTTTGCCGAATTGGTTTTTCATGAAATGATATTTGTACGTTTTTATACCCTGAACGGGTTATATTGAGTTTGGGAAGAAGTTTGTAACAGGAAAAGGAAGCAGCAAAGACGCTTTAAAGTATATTTGTAAATGATTAGCATGATGAGCTGAGTCGACTTTGCTGGTCAATTTGAAATTTTTCACATATATTTTTCTTCCCAAGAAGCTGTTCATATGAATCGTCGATATCGGACCACTGTAACATAGAGCTGCCGTACAAACTGACCTTTCGGAATCTAGTACTTGTATGGAAAACTTTTGTATTGGACAAGATATCGGCACCAAATTTCGCATAGATTATTATCTATGGCACCCCTACAATCTAAGAGGAAATTGTTCAGATCGGTCTACTATAACATATAGCTGCCATACAAACTGACTTTTCGGAATCCAGTCCTTGTATGGAAAATTTTTATATTTGACAAGATATCTTAACGAAACTTGGCATGGGTTATTGTCCAAAGCAATTATATAATCTCTCAAGAAATTGTTCAGATCGGAATACTATAGCGTATAGCTGCCATACAAACTGAACTTTCGGAATCCAGTTCTTGTATGGAAAACTTTTTTATTTAACAAGATATACTAACGAAATTTGGCATGGGTTATTGTTTAAAGCAACTATACAATCTCTGAAGAAATCGTTCAGATCGGTTCACCATAGCATATAGCTGCCATATGAACTGATCAGTCAAAGTCAAGTCTTTGTATGGAGAACTCTTTTATTTGTCAAGATATCTGCACGAAATTTGGCATGGATTATTTTTCAAGACAGTGCTATAATCTCCGAACAAATTATTCAGATCGGCTCACTATATCATATAGCTCCCATATAAACTGAACGTTCAAAATCAAGTGCTTGTATCGAGTTTTGTTTTGTGTAGGCTATTATAGCTGCGATGCAACCGAAGTTAACATTTTTACTTGTTTTAATTTAAATTTTTTTATTTTATTTTTTTATTTTGTTTTTTTTTTTTTTGTTTTTATTTTTTTTTTAGCAACATTTTATTAGCTGCAGTTCGCTTTAATTTTTATTTATTTATTTACATATGTGTGTATGTGAGATAATTTGTAATTTTTTTTATTTACATACATTTATTTTATGTTTTTCTTCAATTTTTTTGCTGTCTGGCCTGCGTTTGCCTTCCTGTCGACGCCCACTCCCTGTTTACACAGCGGCCGCGCCGCTTAACCCTTTCCAACCGCCAGTCGATTTGCATATTTCATTGACATTTTTTACAACTGTAAATAATTTTTGTTTATTTATTTATTGCTTTTTCCGCAAACGCTGGTTTTTTGTGTTGTTTTTGCTTCGGCGTTGATCACCTGTGGTCACAGGTGTCTGCTTCCGTTCGCTTGTGCGCTTCTGTGCGCTGCCGCTCCACAACTGTCATTAAACTACCGCTACCCTTACCCGTGTTATGCTGCTGCTTCTTCACTACTTTTTTTTTGTTTTTGTTTTTGATCACCCCTCCTTATTTATATCAATTCGGCTATCTTAAATGCTTAGCAATGTTTTTATTATTGTCATTTATCTAAGCAGTCAACCAAATGTCAGTTGCCGAACCGAGGCGCAATTGTTTCGTAATTCATTCAATACGTTTACATGCACAAATATTCAATGGGCTCGGAAATTTACATATTTTGTATGCAATAAAATAAACTATGCTGCGTAAATTTGTTGTAAGAATCGAAATTTTTATGCTAATCAATACGGACATATGCTGATAGAACTGATGGAAGGGTTACCTTTGTTATCGGTTATTTGAGATGCAAATTGTTTGAATTATGTAACGAGGAATTAAGCTGTGGAAGAGGCAGAGCCAGAGGAAAGGGTGCGACAATGTGAAAGCTCGTTGAATTGTATGCGGAAGTTACGAAGAAGAAATGTAGATTCCTTCAAGAAATCGTAGATCTTGCTGACATCGTTAGAATAACGGAAGGATCAGTGAAAACCATTTTGGAAGATCATTTGAGCCTAAGAAATGCGAAAGCACGATTGTTCCAAATCCTACTAAATTTTTTTTAAAAACAGATTGGACTTCGAAATGAAATGATGGAGCCCTGTTTCATCCATTGTCACATATCTGTGCAAAAACTTGGATTTATTACGCTTGAACTGCTTCAAACACCGCTTCGAATCATCAACTCGTCGCTACATGGCTCACCTTCTATGAACTAGCATTATCCATGGCCAGAGAAGGCTACATCTATGTATATTCCTGCTTATAATTTTTTGTACTAAAATTTCCGTATTAAGTTGTCCAAGCTTTTTTTCTAATGTTCTCTGCACTTTTTTCATCCACAGCACTTAAAGAAGGTATGGTTTGTATCGTCTAGTAGTTCGTCTCCCTAAATACATGCAGAACTTTCTGTTTTCCCATTTTGTACAAATATTTGCGGAAATACCCGTGACTGGAGAGCATCGCCGTACTTCCCACTAAGCCATATCTCTTTATCTTTGATTAGTTTGCCGGTCCATCTAACTTGGCACTCCCCTGTCAACTGATCTGTAATTCTATTCAGTCCTTCTTCCACAACCAGAGGCATAATATCCTTTGCGCGTAAATTTATTGGAATGACGCCACTTATCACTAGCACTGTGAATGCGAATGCTGTGCCGAGGTGACTCGTAGCACTGCTATCCTCTGCAACTTACCAAGTACTTTCCGTTTATATTTAAGATTAACTGTCGGAGAAGGTTTGTTCGTGTTTCATAGAATGCAGAGAATCATCTACTATGAGAGAGCAGTTTCTACCAAACTTTTAAGCTAAGGTTAAACTCTTAGTTCGGACCTATACTGTCAACAACTGAACTATCTAAAGTCAGGAAGCGCGCTCATGTCATCAGAAGAAGTATTGTGTTCTATCAAGACAACGTCAGGCCACACATTTCAACAGTGACTATCCAGAAGCACCAGAAGCAAGGTTGGAATGTTCTTATTTAGACACCTTATAGTTAAAATCTGGCATCAAGTGATTACAACCTTTTCCTATCTATAGCGAATGGTTATTCTAATGAAAAATTCCACTCAAGAACAGCTTAAGAAAATCGATTTACTGCTAGACTGAAGCGTTTCAAAAGAGTTTGTAGGGCCTAAAACCTACCTCGGCGAAAAAATTCGTACCTTGAGGTAAGGACATAGGGATCTAAATAATCACCATCAGCTACGTAACTTAAACAGACTCGAATTTTTTATCGGGTAGTATTCTGCTGAGTGGCCAGTCCTTGACCAGATAAACATTCGGGTCCGTTCAGTTTACGTAGACCCGACTGTTGTTGGAATGGTACATTAGGAAAGTTTTTTGCCGCTCTTACAACAACAGCAACACATTTCAGAGCGCATGCTATGAATCTAATGCAGTCGTCGGGTCTATATTTTTGGATCAAGTGTGATTTAAACTCAGTTAAAATATGCAAAGAGCGAAACCCCTCTAAAAATTGCGTTCCACAACAATAAAATCTGCATATTAAAAGAGATTAGTGGACTTCGAAAGCTATATCTATGAGGGTTTGATGGAGTTTTGACATAATTGAGCATACTACGAGTTTCAGAAAGCTTATTTTGACCTCGTCGCAGCTTCCTGAAATTAAATCCAGAGGTCTCGATTGTTCAGATTAGAACCAGAATGCCCTCAAAACGTTGAAGAGACCAAGTGGCAAGGAGTTTGCCTTAATTTGGCGTATATTAAGTTAAAATAAAGTACAAAAAATGGCAGAAAGCAAAAGTGTAGCGGTAGACTAACAAATAAACATTAAAAAGAAAACAATAAAAACAACAATAATAACAACTATTGCATTTTTTCATACAAAACTTTGAATCCAGCTTCTAACTGCTGCAACTTGCAGCGATGATTGTGCAACTTTTCGGCTATTTCTGCCGAATATGTATTTATTTGCAATTATTTTTGTTGTTTTTGTTCTTATTGTTGTATTTTGCTTCTTTACAACGTTACGTGCCACATGTAAAATATTTAAAATTCTCTCATGTGTGTTGGCAGCGTATTTGTGGCAGCCAAAGTACAACTATAGTGTGCAACATACGCGATATAAACATATTATACTTGTATATATATATATCAGTATATAAACAGGTCGGAAAGCACTTTACATTTAATTTACACACGCATTGCTGATAAGTGATTTTTTCCAATTTTTTCAAGTTTTTTTTTATATTTTTTAAGCTCGTTGCCACATCGCTACTAACTGCTGTTATTGTTGTTTCTGTTTTGCACAACACACAATTGCTGGCAAATATGCGTTGCCAGCATATAAGGATATGCAGTGACAATAATTGAGATATCAGCGGCAAACGGCAGCGGCGTCGCAATTTAATCGCCGCCACAATGGCAATGGATGCGTCAAGTTGTTGCTGTTGTTATTGTTGTTGGCGCTGCCAGCAGTTTTTACACTGATCGATCGCCAAATTGCAAGAAAATATAAAAAAAAGTAAAGCTTTGATTTAATGTTGCGCCTTGTTGAGGTTATTGTTATTGATTACGGCGACAAATCGATTGCCGGAGGCCGAAGAAGGCACAAGTGAAACCCGGTTGTCGGAAGAAATCTCCAATTTTAGGCAGTAATGTGCTTTATTGAGTGAAATAATACTTAATCAAAGTATTTATAAAGAGAGCCTGATAAGCACATCACAACTTTATAACAGAAATAAATCCCTAAAACTCCGATCCCTAAAAATGGGCGAAGATTTGGAGGGAGGGATGAAATTTTCTATCTTAGGCAGGGTTATGATTCCTTAAAATAATACTTATTACAAAGTATTCTCACTGAGTGCTTAACAATCCTACGCTACTTCAACCAGACTTCTACCAGCAGCTCTTACGATTTTATAAAAGTAAGGGAAGATTGGATGAGACCGAATTTCTTTGGTCAATTTCATTATAAAACAGACGAAAGTACGTAGAGACCGACGAAAGTCTCATTCTTTCGCAGAGGTTTTACGTGTTCCATAATATTTTCAACGAGATTTTGACAACCCCACCTCGCTTTTCATACCAGAAGCTCTTCCAGTCGCTAAGAATAGATGAGCATTTCGATAGATCAAAGAAATTCTTACTTTTAAAAAGGGGTATTATCCAATGAATAAAATGATACTTGTTCCATGGTATTCTCACAGAGACCTTGACAATCCCGCCCCGCTTTTTCATACCAGAAACACTTACAAACCCTAAACCAGGACGAAAATACGAATAGCCTAATGAAATGTTCATCCTTAAGCAGGGTTATGATTGACTATCGCATACCGCCTCTTCATACCAGAAGCTGTTACGATGCCTAAAAATAGACGAAGTTTCAGAGAAGCGGAAGATCGGCATATGCGAGCGGAAGACCATTCCCACGACAGCCGGTTCTACGCACCTGAATCGAGCCGGATTTTATCCGGCCAAGGGCTGTTCTAATAATGTTGGCGATCTAACTCCGTTTGGATCGGTGAGTATTAATCTATTAATCTTAGGCGGAAGACAAGTTTTTCTTCATATTTGCTATTCGAAAATAAAACAACGACTCTCATCAAGTCTGTTAATGGACTTAGCTGATAGATATTTTATGTTCCAAGTGGTCTGCCCAAAACAACAGACAAGATAGAATCAAGCTATATTAATATATACAACTTAAGACTGAGAAGGCAACTCTAAAAAGCGAAAGCTGGCAGCTTTTCCGTTCATAGATGTTAAACCTAACTTCTTCTGCTCCATCCCCGTTGACTTTCAAATAGAGGGATCAACAAGTTTTAAATCGGTCGCTACCCGTTGACCTTCAAATAGAGGAATCTACTAGTTTTGAATCGGTCCCTACCCGTGGACCTTCAAATAGAGAGATCAACATGTTTTCGGCAGCCCCCAAATACTACAATTAGCTTTTACACGAAACTTTGTATGTCCGAAATTCCATCACAGGGAATAACACTTAATTTTAATCAAAAAATTGGGAAACCTCCTCCGGATTGAACCCACAATGCTCTGAAAAGACTAAATTACTGAGATGAGTAACGAAAATTATTCAACCTGTGGCGTATGAACAGCTCTCAAATATATAGAGCTCGAAATATTAAGATCATACTCCATCATAGCTCAACGATATACTATATAAAGCACGAATGGATAGTAAGTAACCTTGAGGGGATGGAATTTAAGATAACTTATTACCCATATTTAGAGTTAGATGACAAATCAAAGTAGATGGCAGAAGAGCACAATTTTCCGCGCTTTAGCTCTCAAACTTCCGATGATTCGGATGGAGAACATTGCACAGTCAATGAATTTCTTTATAACTGGCACTGGGATCTATATATATGCTTACCATCTGCCATACTGTTTCGATAATATATGTGATACCTCTTCCCTTATAGGAACCCTCACATTACCTTAAAAAGAAATTTCAAGTACCGAAGACCGCACCTTATCAGATTTTCCAGCTGATGACGGATATATCTACGGATTAACCATCCAGCGAATATGGCTTCGAAATCCTTGGAGCGCAGTTTATAGAACCGACTTTTTCCGCGAAGCTCTTGTCAATTGATTATAAAGACCGCACCGACCCAAAATTCTGGTGTAACACTGCGAGGCGAGGGCACTTGCGAAATACTTGTATTTTTCAGGTCTCTGCATATCAAATGGGGAATGGATGTCATACGGGGACAATATATTGAAGTTTGCGTAGCCGAAGTAAAGTCTACGTCTAGTATTTTCAGATTTTAACAACTGTTTACCAAACGAGGTTGCTGCATCTTTCTTCAAGCCCGAACTGAACCCTAACCAAAAGTGCTTTTTTCAGCTAGCACGACCGGTAAACCCAATTCGATTTTTACTTTTGACTAGCTACCTCAACAGTTTCGCACTAAGCAGCCCTCTTCACCTCACTGCAGCGAAATCTCAAGGCCACATTCTAAGCACAATCCTAAGTAAACGCCTATCAGCACTTTGCAGTGATTGAGAAATTATTGCGGCATTTAAGTTGTCAATGACAATAGCCGCACTTCAGGACAGGCCGTCGGCTCGGTCGGACGATCATGCGAACGCTTGTGCGCGCTACAGCCTAATGATTTGAAAATGATCGACCACTCAACTGTCGCGCCAGCACTACTACTGGCCGCACCGTCAGTCAATACCGTTCCGCGAGCCACTGCGCAGACAATGCAAACTCCCAGCCTCCGCCACGTCGTGGTGTCAGGCAAATCAACAACGGAATTTCGCGCAATCCAATTGTGTTTTGGGCACAAAGCAATTTCGTTTATATTGCGCGCTCGCTGGCGAGTGAATGAGTTGAGCAAAATTAAAATAAAATTTGTACGGCGCAGTGCAGCGCAGCATTTGTGCCGGCCGTTTGGCGTGAATTGCTGTATTGGCGTAGCACGGCAGCAACTTATCAAAGTGACACCAAACAACGTCAACGAATTCCAGCAAATAAAAATTTCACTCACAATTGCGGCGATTGTGGACAAGGCGACTGCCGTTTATGCACGCATGCCACGGCCAATAATGAGCGCGCGACGGTAGGCAAAAGAACGAGAGTACATGCTCTAGAGGCGGCTGGACGCTGGATATGCGGTTTAAGGATGCGCCAAGGAGATGCGACGCTTTGGGATCGCCAAAGGCATAAGCTCTGTCTTTGAGAAATTCCAAGACTTAGCACGGACGCAGTATCGCCTGCTAACGTTGCGAAGAAGACATTTGAATGCCAACGTCGCTTGCGAGGTTTATAAATTTTTTGCCTTTCGGCGGGACAGCACATAAAATGAAACTGTCAGCGTTTACAAGCGATTGTCTTATTGCACCAAAGTGACCGCCGCGCCGTGTCAATTGGTTGGCATTGCGGGAAATTGAGCTGACACTGCCACTAAGTCGCGTATGGCAACGTTGGTCCTCCGAGACGTATGTACTAAAATCTACTTGCAGCTCATCTCAGCTGTGGAGCTCTCAAAAGCTAAGAAAATACCCTTACAACTGCTTGATTATTGATGAATTCAATAGCGAGCTTCGTGAACAAGTCGTGGCAAGGTTCACAGCTGACGCTGTTGACCGCAAGAAGGCACCCCAGCACTGCGGCTTCGAGCTGAGCGAATGCATGCCTTGACATACGGAAGCGCTTGATAGATGCAACGTGCCAATGACTAATAATTTAAGTGGAAAGTGGAGGTTTTGCTATGCAAATGAATTGCTACAGTTTTAGCTGTCAGCCGAAAAATATGTCGATGCATATAAATTAGCATGTTGCATGCAACGCGGACTCATGGTAACAATTTACTGATCGATGACGATCGGTGAGTGCGCGATCAGCTGGAACGTAAAAAGTAAGCGAGGGAGACTGAAGAAAAACGGGGCGGAGAGCAGAAAAGAGGAATTCCTAGGAAGAGGAAGCGTTTGAGCCAATAAAGGCGAAATTCCATGAGAAAATGCTCAGGATCAAAATGTTAGAAAAGGTCGATGTTCACCCTGGCGATTAAGAAAACGAAGTATTAATGCGATTCCTATCAGGAACCGGAGACCTTTGACACTTCGAGCTCCGAGGTAATATTCCCAGTAAAAGCAAGCAATTTGTAGTCTAGATTACTGTTGGAAGTTTATTCTATAAATCCTCAAGCATAATTATTTTTAAGCGGTTATTAAACCTTCTCTGACTGCTAAGCCCAGGCAGGATCGATTACTACCAGCTTCCGCTACAAAAGGACCTACGGAAATGGCTCTGGTCACTAAGCCAAAAAAAACTCCTGAATGCGTCTTCCTACTGAAACGAGGTATGCTGCTGTCTTTCTTATCGATTGAAGCTCTTTAGAAAGGACCGCAATGACTTGAAAATATAGGTTAGGTTTGATGGCTGATCCAAAGAACGCGCTAGGACTACAAACAATCCTGTGTGAAGCCATAATAACGGAACTGTATTCGTTCTTAACGGAAACAGCTATTTAGAACGGACCGCAAAAACTTGAAAGGACTTGATATGTTCGCTGGCTGAGCCAGAGATCACACTAGGATTATTAGCAGTAAAGGACTGAAGGAGGAGGTGAACTACTGTATTCGATCTCAAAAGTCCGCCAAAGCGCCAAGTTTGCTCAGCCGTTTGATTGCTATTCTCGCCAGCTGCAGTTGGGATATCTGAAAGTGTGAGTTTCCAAGTAATTATACCTTGATTTCGCAAACAAGAAGGAAGTGTTGATATGATTCCACCTCGTCTTCTTTCGTACAGCTTCTTCAGCTGGCATGCGGTAAGATTCTCAACTTTACAGCATGAACGCCAATAGAGTAATGGCCTGTTAGAACCCGTACAACTATGGAGAGGCTAGCCTTACAGAGAGCAAAGTGAGCACTGGATGTCTTACGATCGTTCTTGAGCCAAAAGAATCTTGCGACACGACATGAACCGATGGTAGCCCAAACTTGGCCAAGACCCCGTGATATGACTAAGTTCCATCCAGTAGTAGAACACACGAGGAGAGCGGTGCGCCGATTCGTTTCCATTTTACTAATAGCGAGGTTAGGTTGCCGCTCTGTGCCAGCTCATCAGCTTTGCAATATTCTGATGTCGTCTGACACTCACACTAGTCTTATCATAAATTAACTCGACGTAATGGATAACGAGCTTCCAATATATCACCCTTAAAAGTGGGACTACTTGACAAAGTAAGACCTTAACTCCGTTGGAAAGACCAGGTGGAGAAGGACTTGACTACACTTGGAATTTCCAACTGGAGTTACACAGCGAAAATGCAGAACGACCGGCGCGCTATTGTAAACTCGGCTACTAGCGCTTCAGTGGTGTTTATGGGAATAAAGAAGAAGACTTCACAGAGTATAATTGGCGTATTAGAAATATCTGTGCAGGATCCTCGAGAAAATAGGCTCTGTTTACTTATTCCAGACTAGCAGGACGCACTTAAAGAATAATAAAGATCGACGGTACGAATATTTCCCAAAAACTTTCCAGCATAATTCGATCCGTCCGATCTTTATGGTCGTTTGATATGAACTTGCCAAATCTTCAGTAAACCAAAACCACTATGAAAACACGAATTGTTCCCTTACAGTAAAGCATTAGATTAAAAGAATCTGTGAAAGGCACAAATTTTTTTCAAGATTCGAGGGTTCTATGTTAGTAAGAAGTACATGGTATGAGGGCCACAGTTCTCCAAAATACAAAACAGCCGTCCGTTTGCCATGTCCTCCTATCACCTCATCTATCATTCATCAATAAAAATAAGTAATTCTCCTCTCCACATTCACGCTTAGTAGGGTCTAATCACCCGCTTTGAACTCAGTGCAGCCAACCCAACACCGCACCGGTATGCGATGGCAACACACGATAAACGCGCCAAACACAGGCTTCCAAGCGCGAAAGCACACTCAGGCGTGAAACTACAAATCTATCGCAAATCAACCACCGTTCGGCCGCCAACGCATGGGTGGGAAAGGAAGTAAGGTGGAGTACTCCAAAAAAAAAAAGAAGGGTATTATTTCTCATGTCTAGTCAACACTTCAACGCCGGCCAGTTCGGCGCAAAGTGAGTCAATTATGTGGCCGCTAATTTGCATACAAAAGACATTAAAAGCCAACAATAACAATAACGAGTGGCTTGTTTGTAGTTAGTTTGGTGAAAAAAAAATGCCAATCGATCGACGGCGATCGCGTACGAACGATCGATTTTATGTGAAATGTGCGATCAACTGTAGAGCACATCCGGAGTTTGGGCAACCCCGCTTCCTCTGCCGCGTGTGTTCGCTCATTGCTGACGTAGGTGTGACAATAACAACGGTTGTTGAAAAAAGCATTGAAAAAAAAAAAAATCTTGAAATGAATGGCGGTGGCAATTGCCAGACCGAAACCGCTGACTTATGGTTTGGTTTTTGATGGAATTTGTGCCGAAGGAAAGTGCGAAAACGCTCAATTCGTTAATTAGTAGCCACTATAGAAGCGTAGTAGACAGCTAGTACCCTAGACTTAAACACCTTTCTCGAATCACGATCAGCTTACTACATTCCAAAGAGTTCCTCAAAGCTTTATACGCAAGTCGCTTTCACTTTCAAAGCTCCAACGCGTCCAAATATCTACGCCAGCCTTCGCTTTCGACAAACAACAATCCGTTCGGCAAACAATGGCAATTAATTTAAATAAATTGCTCTCAACAATCAAGCAAGTTTGTTGCCAACTACGTAACGATCAGCAATTGACTCGAGCAAGCGCTCGCATTCCAGTGTCAAGCCAACGAAAGGAATGCCTATGTACAATTGGCGTACACAATGGGTAAGGTAGTCGGCGCGTAGTCGTAGTCGTAAGCGTAAGTCGTGTCGCTGTGATCAAAGTGTGCTGGCGATCTTGTTGGGGTGTCGATTGGAATTTTAAACGGTAATGGTTTTTATTTGAAGCTTTCATGCCTTATTTACGACTCTTTTGTATGGCTGAAGTGAAGCTGCGCACAAAGGAAAAATTGACATTTCACTTTTGGGCCTTTAGTTAGTTTACTCTTGTTCTTAGAAATGTGGAATATGCAAGCGATAGCGGTGAGAAGGACAATGGAAACGTTAAGCGATTTAGAACTGCTGAGTAGAGACCAAAGTGGTGCCATGTTGGGGCGAAGAAAGTTTGTTTTGATATGTAATTAGTGAAGACTGGCTAGTAAGTTAAAGAATCGACGCTGCAAATCCAAAAAAATTATCGAATAACACAGCAAAAAAAGGAATCTCCAGCGCTGTCTAATCTCGCAGCTCCAACCCAACGGCTGCCACTTGCTACTATGCAAGAAACCAGCCAAAGATGGTGATAAATGAAGCTCAATATTCTCGCTAGGTTTGGAACCCGCGACGTAGAAACCACTCCCAATGAAAAAGAAACAAAAGCCTCTGATGAATACCCCACTTTTGGTGACGACCCCCGAAAACGTAGTAAGAGCTATGATTTAAAGACATGAACCTGGATCGTCCGGTCTCTAAATTAGGAAGGTGCCGATGGCCAGCGTAAATATAAAGATTTACCTCATCGCCGTTCGAGAAATGCGATGGATGGGATGAGGACGGAGACGAGCAAGTCCTTATGACATTTACTAAAGGAGCTATGTAAAGAAACCCAAATTCGGTGGGGGATTTGTGATGGAAGAAATACTCAGTCGTCGAGTTCTAGCTTTCACTGTGGGATGAACGTCTAGCCACTGATTTGCGCCAACGCCACGAAGGACGATATGACCAAAGATGCCTTTTATGAGCGGTTGGAGCGGGCTTATGAAAAACTATCCACGCCACGATTTAAAAATTTTGCTTTTCGATTTCAGCGCCAGGATGGTCCAAGAAGACAACTTTGATACAACGGTTGTCAAATATGGTTCTCTGTAGTACTAGTTTCCAACTCAAGAAAGTTCATCAAGCTACTTTGTTGTCTCCGGATCGAAAAGCTCGAAACCAGATGAATCATGTTGTGGTTGATGGACGACATATATCCAATATCCAGTGCGTACGCTCTGAGGACCTAACATCGACTCGGACCGCTACCTTGTTGTAGCAAAGATACGCGTCCGCCTCTGTATGTGTGAGAGCACTCATCATCAGCTCGGTATAAGGGAACTGTAGAATGGCATTTCAACCTCCTTACGTACAACTACAAGCAAAACCATTGGTTTTCGTTAAGGACGAAAGAATAGATGGTATGATGAGGATTGCCGGTCGAGCTATTACTAGAGAAAATAATTAGAGCTGCAGAGCTAAATAGAGAAGGTACAAACTACTATAAAAGCATACAGCTGCTGGCGTACGCCGATGATATTGATATCATTGACCACAACAACCGCGTCGTTAGTTCTGCTATCTCGAGACTGGATAAAGAAACGAAGGGTATAGGTCTAGTTGTGAACGAGAAGAAGACGAAATATCTCCTGTCATCAAACAAACAGTCGTCACACGCGAGACTTGGCTCCCGCGTCACTGTTGACAGTCATTACTTCGAATTTCGTCTATCTTGGAACCAGCATTAACACCAACAATAAAGTCAGCCGCGAAATCCAACGCAGAATAACTCTTGGAAACAGATGCTACTGCGGACTGAGTAGGATTGGATTCGGATTGAGAAGTAAAGTTCTCTCTCGACGAACAAAACCCAAACTCAATGAATCACTTATCATTCCCGTTCTGCTATATGGTGCAGAGGCCTGGACGATGACAACTTATGATGAGTCGACGTTACGACTTTGTGAGAGAAAGTTCTGCGAAAGATTTATGTTCCTTGGCGCGTTGGCCGCGGTGAATACCGCAGTCGATGGAACGACGAGCTGTAGGAGATATACGACGAAATTGACATAGTTCAGCGAATCAGCTGCCCTGGCTAGGTCATATTGTCCGGATGTAAGAGATCACTCCAGCTCTGTCGACATAGTATCCGCAGGTGGAAGCAGAAGAACAGTAAGACTTCAACTCCGTTGGAGAGATCAGGTGGAGAAGGACCGAGCTGCACTTGGTATCTCGAATGGGCGCCAAGCAGCGAAAAAAAGAAAGGACTGGCGCGCTGTTATAAACTCGACTGTAACCGCCAGTAAAGCAGAAGAAGAGTTCTCACTGTTGTTGTCTTGTTGTCGTTGCTATTGTTGTTGTTGTTGTTGAGAAAAGATTATTGATTGCTATTGCTATTCTATCTGCATTGTTTTTGTTATTGTTGGTTTTTTTGTTGCTTTATTGTATTTTTTGTTGCTGTTGTTATTGTTGTTGTACACACACATTACTTCATCTTTCGTTTTTGTATGTGATTTTTTCGTTGTTCTAATTCTTATTGTTGTTGTTGTGTTATCGTTGCCATTGTTGTTGTTGTTGTTTTGTCATCGTTGCCATTGTTGTTGTTTTTGTTGTTGACAAAAATTATTTGTGTCGCCTTGATAATTTGCAAATGCCTACCATTGCAGAGCTATGCACACACACACACATACATATATTTGTTTGTATTTTTGTCATTTGCATTTTGCCTATTGTTGTTGTTGTCGAAATAAATAATTCAATTTCCAATTGCAATCACAATTTCAACGTCGAATGACAAAATTGTTAAATGAAATTGAGCAACGTTTGACAGACGTGAGCGCATGCATGCGTGTGTGTGTGTATGTTGGTAGGCACAAACAAACGCAAAATCACACACACACACACTCACACTTAGACACTTGTAATGACCTCACCAAATTGGCGACGTTTTAATGTCACCGTTTATGATAATCGCCACAAAATGTTGCACATTGCAATTGCCACCAAAATGCATGCGTTGCAATGCTTTAATACATGCATATATGTATGTATCTGTATGTGTGTGTCTGAGACCGCGCGTCAGGCGCTGCTCTTGTCAAATGTCCGATATGTGAAATGCGCTAGAATGACTGCACTTGAATTGTAAACGCTTGTCTGTCAGCCGTTGACGAAACAAATAAATAATTTGACGAGCAAAGAAGAGGAAGAAGAAGAAGAAGGAGAAAAGTAGAAGCATGAAAAGTGAGGTTAAGTGACGAAGGCGTCCATACCGCTGGAAGTGGTGCTGCGTAAAGGGGCGCTTAAGTATAATTCGACAATTGAGTAAATGAAGACTCAAAATAAGGAAGAAAAAAACAACAACAATAAAATTAAGAAAAAACAACAAAAAGGAAAAAAAAGATAAAAAATAACGGACTAAAAATAAAACAAAGGAAAAATTTTGAAAATTGCCGAGAAATTGCAGAAAATCAATAGCAAATAGGCATTGCCAGTCCGAAAAATGTATTACTACAATAGATATGCTTACGAGGGCAGCTGATTATGTACAGGGCTCTCAGTATGGGCTTTAAGAAGTAAATTTTTTACAACAGCGTTGACACTAATATTTGATTTTTAGATTCAAGTATGTTTTAAAGACACGTTTAGATGAAGAACCCCTCTTAAATTTCGACAAAAATTAAGAAAACTCCGCTTCTTGGGCTCATAACCCATTTTTGGATCTCAGTTCCATGCTCTACTAAAGATACACCACGAAAAAAATATGGAAAATGGTCTTATCCAGAAGACTGTGAGGAACGTTGGACCGCTTTTAACATGACTAACGGATTCTTTAGAACATATAGAAGTTCTAAACTAACGGTATACAGCGAAGAAATGGAAGACAAAAGACGATGAACGAACAATGGTTTCAATCAATGGAGTAAAGATATCGACATATAACGATACACGGAGCCTAGTGTGTTCAAAACTAAATGCCAACTGCGAGAAAATAACAGGTGATACAAGTAGATGTACTTTTTTCAAGAGCATTTTTTTGATAGATCACGCGTGAGTTGTGTCAAACTATCATGTTATTTTTGTTTGCGCGCTTCGCTCGACTTATGATCAACATAATCGGTCTACTGAACGTACTCTTCCCAACACTAACCCTCATCTTGAGATCCAGCAGTTATTATTGGATAATATTTGACCGACCACCACGTCCAGCACGCAGTGAAGAAATACATCAGCCGTAGCTAAGAGTGACCGTGGAGAATAGATTCGGCGTCGTTCGCAGCAACTCGTGCTGACGTATGGAACGACTCGACTTCGAGCATTTTACATTGAAATCTTGATTTAGACACATACAGAATACAGTTCATGCACGACCTAGAGCCGTTGGACTTTCCTAAGTGACATCGCTTCGCTCTACGGGCTCTTGAAAAGTTCCAAGAAGATCCAACGTTTTCGAGCCAAATTTCGTTCAGTGATGAGGCACATTTCTGACTGAGAGGGTATGTAAACAAGCGAAATTACCGCATTTGGAACGAAGAACAGCCTAAAAAGATTCAAAAGCTGCCATTTTATTCAGAAGAAACAACGAAATAATCGGTCCATATTTCTTCAAAAATGATGCCGATGAAAACGTAACCATCAATGGCCGTTATCGCGCCATGTTAGCCAACTATTTGAAGCCTGAAACTGAAGCTTGAGATCTCGGCGACATTTGTTTCAACAAGACGGCGCCGCTTATCACACATCATCAATCAATGGGCCGGTTGATTGGCCATCAAGATCGTGTGATATTACACTGTTAGTCTTTTTCCGGTGGGAATATGACAAAGCCCAAAGTTTGTGTGGACAATTTCGCTTCGATTTACGCCTTAGAGCAAAACATCACGCGTGTCCTTCGCCAGTTAAAAGTCGAAATGTTCGAACGGGTCATCAAAAGTCATTGAAAATTGGACTCAACGATTTCACTTTTAGGTTTTGGTTGGACCATCTGAGGTTTAGCCATGGCCAATATTTGAATGATATAATCTTCACGAAACAAATGCCAAAGAATGTCCTTTCGAATGACAATCATTAAATTTGAAGTATCTGTCCTTTTTCTTTAAAAAAAAAAGTAGTCGAAATGGACCACCTTACATACAAAATGGTTTTATCCAAAAGAATTTAGTAGACCCGTTTTCTCAGAATGACCGGTATACAGCAAAGAAACCTGATTCCGAGATAAATGGTTCCCACTTCTGTGTTATACTAAAAAACAGCTCCGAAGAAGATATTACAACTGCTGTTTTCAACAGAATGAAAGGAACAATTGGACGTTCTTGTTCAGACGCGATATATCGATATACAACGATACCACGTTGGATAAAGCCTCATCCACCACAAACATATGTTATCCAAGTACTATACACGAGTTTAATAGGCCTTAGAATCCCTCATATTCTGGGAGATTCATAACTTCATAGCGATTCTTGATAACCAATGCAAGAGCTTAGGTCGACATCCACTATCTGTACGACTGTCGATAAGGTTATTCATATGGGAGATAGAAATAGAGATAGGAACTTAAGTCTCCTAACCTAACGAAACTCCATCAAAAACAGACTGGATGTGAATTTCGCGGTGAGAGTTCAGATCCTCTCAGTTTTACCCGATTTCGTGTTTCTTTGAGCTTAGAGAATTGGCAGAGTTCCCGGGATTCATCGAGCGTTAGAAGGCTTTTCAGGAGATTTTCTGATATTTTATTTATAAAGAGAGTTCAAAGACCGACTTTTTTCTCAAAAACCTATCCCAAAAGTCATTTTTATGGCCTTTAGCTGAAAAACCGGTTAGATCGGCAGTATACTGAGCTAAAAATCAGGTGAAGTATCATATATATAGAATAAAAATATATAATTTTAGTATATTTGATTGACCATATAAATATTTTTGAATAAAATTGATTGAATTGGAAATTAAAACTATTTTTTATATGAACGAATTGTTGAATTGTAACAATTGTTTCTCACCCTTCCACCAAAGTAGCAAAAATTCCACAGAAATCCACAGCCAAAATTTCTATGTAACTGGATAAACTTTGAGCGCATTATTATGCGCACAGTGGTGCCATATTTTTGTGTCAAACAACTATTTACAATTATTACTTCCGTTCGGCGTTGAGGTGAGGCCCAACTAGGCATTAGCATAATAATAATGATTAGAGACAAAAGCGGCGGAGAGATATCCTAGATAAGCCGATACGTGCCACAAATACTTGAGAAGTGGCAAACAAAACAAATGTTGAATCAAAAGCGAAGGAAGCGAAGAACAAAAACAGTAAATGGAGCTATAAACACACTCTACACGTGTATATCTAACTCCATCCTCAAACGATATAATAAAAAACGCACTCACGCGCTACTTTAAACCGCCTGATGGCTTCCGAGATAAAAATTATTATTTGCCTCTTGCTGCTCTGCACCAACTTCAATATAGTTTCGCTGTGTTGCATGACTTTTTATGACACGTTTTTCGATTTTGATTTTTTTTCGGCGCTATTCGTATCGCACTTGGTGTCATTGTGCCATTTCTAAGAACCCACACAAATGCGCCAGCGTGTCAATTACAACACTTATTGTTTACGCTTCTCTCTTTCACAATGTCACAGCCGCGCATGTGCAAACAGGTAGTTTTTTGGAAACTGAAATTGGTTAGCGCGCCCTAGGAGCAGCAAGTGTTTAAGGCTATGCTATTTTTGTTAAAAAAAATATTGTTTTTTTATTATTATTTTATTAATTTTTTTAACTACAATCATATTTTTAAGTATAACAGTCACGTATGTTATACATTTGGCGCCCAGAAGAATGGAAAATGTGTAACGCAACGTTAAAGAAACAATTTCAAAAGAAATATTTAAATTTAAGTACCATTTATTTAAATAATGGAATTTCAAAAAAAAAAATTTTAAATTAAATTAATTTTTTTAATTAAATTTTTTAATTAAAATTAATTTTTTTAAATAAAATATAAAATAATAATAAAAGAAAATTTAAATGAATTTTCAAAAATAAGAGAAAAGCAATTAATTAAAATTTAATTACATTAATTTTTTAATTAAAATTAAAGTTAGAAAAAATTAATTAAAAAATGTTAAAATATGCCTGTATTTGAATATATACGTATATTATCTAATAATAATAAAAAAAAATTAAGGAAAATTAAAAAAATTAAAGAATTAATTGAATTTCAAAAATAATTTTGAAATTTTTTTTAATTAAACTATTAAAAATTAGGGAAAATTAAAAAACTTAAAGAATTAATTAAATTGCAAAAATAATTTTGAAATTTTTTTTAATTAAACTATTTTTTAATTAAAATATTTAAATAAATCTTCAAAAATAAAAGAAAAACAAATTATTAAAATTAAATTAAAATTAAAAAAAAAAAATTTTAAAAAAAATTTATTTTCGAAAACTAAAAAAAAAATTATAAATTTAAAAAAAAATTAATAAATTTTTAATTAAAATATTTAAAAATGAATTAAAATAATAAATTAAAAAAATTTAATTTATTTAAATTAAAAAAAAAATATTTAATTAAAAAAAATATAAATAAAATAAAAAAATATAATTTATATTAAAATAAAAAATAAAATATGCTAATTTAAATACTCATAAAATCATAATAAAAATTTTTTTTCGTGGTTAAAATTTTAATTAAAAAGAAATACTAATAATCATTAAATAGACATCCTGCCCCCTAATGTAGGCAAAAGTTTATATTGTTCAATATGTAATTAAAACAATTTTAGCAACAAAATAGTACTCCAATGTATGTAGTTGCATTTGTTCACAATGTAAATCAAATGGAAATGTTAAAAAAAAATCACCAACTGGTCAGTATCAACAATCAAACGCCTTGAGATAGGCTATAATTTTAAACGTCACACTTCTTCTGAACAAATTAATGTTCTTTTATCAAAATTTAATTCAAAAATCCAACTAATTACCTAACGAATAAAACAAATTGCAAAAATTGTCAGTAATGCCTGTCAAGTGCCTTAAACTAGGCAACAATTTTAAACTCGGCTCTATTTCTGCCAAGCAGAATGTGACTTTATTCCCGTTTAGCCAGAAAAATATAGTTCTTGTGGCTACAGTACTGTAAAAAACCCTTTTGAAGATGTTAAGCGCCTTAATATAGGCTATAGTTTTCAAAAAACCTTTGTTTTTTCGAACAGAAAACCGATTTAAATAATATATGTGATGAAAAATATAGCTTTTGTTGTAGAAAGCTTGCAAGAGTCGTCTTGAAAAAGACTTAGCTCCTAAAGATAAGCTAAAAACTTCAATTAGACTCTAATTCTTTAAGGCCGAAAATGACTTTAACCAAATTTAGCCAGAAAATTAAATTTTTGTGTCAGAAATTGCAAACGCCGCCATTAAAATTACTCAGTGCCTTAAAATAGGCCAAAATTTTTAACATATATCCTTTTTTTTTCAATCAACATAGGATTTAAATAATATTTGTGATGATAAATATAATATAATTGTAGATTGCAAGAGTAGTCAAAAATAAGCTAAATATTTCAAAACGAGGATATTAAACAGAACCAGCCAGCAAAATATAATTTTCGTTGTAGAAAGATTGTAAAAGTCGCATTTAAAACGATTTGGCGCCTTAAGATAGGCTAAAATTTTTAATGTTAGTCTGACTTTTCAGCATGACATTACTTACACTATATTCAGTTTCAAAAATTTATTTTCTGCTAATGCAGTATTGCAAAACATATTGAAACGGCTTAGCGCCTTAAGATAGACTACAGTTTCAAACAAAGCTGTAATTTTGCCTGCAACATACGATATGTATAATATTTATGAAGCAAAGTACAATGTTTAAAGTTGAAATATGGCAAAAAACCCCACGAAAGTAATTTTGCGCCTTAAGATAGACTACATTTTTTTATTTTTTACCAGTAAAATATGAATAATCGAATTTACTTCCGTGGAATTGCACAAAAACACCATGGAGCCTTAAGATCGGTTACAGAATTTCTTATTTTTTGGTAGAAAGAAGTTTAGCGCCTTAAGATAGACTATAATTTTTTACTTTATACCAACAAAATTCGAATTAAGTCTCAAAATTCTAGTTTTATTCCGTGTAATCGCAAAATAACACCGTTTAAGTGGCTCAGCGCCTTAAAATAGGCTTTAGCTTTTCATATTTTTTTTGTTAGAATGTAATTTAGCGCTGCGGCATGCAATTTGAGCACCCAAACGAGTAACCACAAGCATGTTAATGTATAAAAAGCAATAAGTGTAAACGAAAATTGTGTTTCAAATAAACTTTGATATATGAAAATGATGTATTTATGTATGTATGTACGAGGATATGTGTTTATATTTACATACATTTGCGATTATTTGGCTCTGTCAAAGGACACTTACACTTAGTGCCGCATTGCTTATATGTGTGTGTACAGTTATAAGATATGCATCATTTTGCTTAGAAAGCTGCAATACAACGCTGTAAAGGACACACCCACACATACATATACATGGGAGTAGTAAACAAATGCTCGTATATTCTGCATAACAGCATCTCAATAGATGCGCACTAAACCAGAATATTATTATCATTATGCAAACGTAAGACACACACACATACACGCACTAATACATACAAAAAAGTTAGCAACCACACACACACAACCATATACGTACATATAACCAGGCAAGTAATGTTATTAGTGTTGGTAGTGGTCAGCCAGCAGGCATAGTACAATCAAGGCACCCAAACACTGTATACAAGCTTCGTACTCCGCTGCCATCCAACACACACACACACTCTGGCAAATATTTTGCATAATAATAATGGCTCTACGCATGCAGTCAAGTCCAGGCGAGTCCGCATTTAATGGACTGGAAAACTGTCCAGTGCGAAGGAGCAAAGATTTAACATTACAACAATAACAACAATGATGCCAAAAACAAGCAGAAAAGCAATGCAACAATAACAACAACATGCATGATATAGTAAAAGCCAACAATACAGGCGTGTAATAATAACTCCAACACAACAGCAACAACAACAAATGGCAAAACAACAAAAAGCAAAACAACAACAACAGTAAATCAAACAAGAAAAAACGGTAGAATATAAAATATCCTGCACAAATAAAAATGTTTTCATACAAAGTGTTGAATGTGAACGTTCAGTTTGTATGGCAGCTATAGGCTATAGTGGTCCGATCTGAATGATTTTGGCGGAGATTATAGCCTTGCCTTTGGAGTCAAACTGTGCCAAATTTCGTTAAGATATCTTATCAAATAAAAAAGTTTTTCATACAAGAATTTCATTTTGATAGGTCAGTTTGTATGGCAGCTATAGGCTATAGTGGTATGATCTGAACAATTTGTTCGGAGATTATAGCGACGCTTTTGATAATAATCCATGCCAAATTTCTTGCAGATATCTCATGCAATATAAAAGTTTTTCATACAAGAACTTGATTTTGAACGTTCAGTTTGTATGGCAGCTATAGGCTATAGTGGTCCGATCTGAATGATTTGTTCAACGATTGTACCGTTGCCTTGAGTAATAAAGTATACCAAATTTCATGCGGATATCTCGTCAAATAAAAAAGTTTTCCATACACAATCTTAACTCGTTCGTTCATTTTGTTACAAAATTCGTGCCACACTTAATATACCCTATACAGGGTATAGAAATATAACGGTAAATGACGGTACAAGCAGATTTGCGCCAGTGTATGCTGTCCAAGGTTTATTGTGGCATGAGGCGTGCGTTACAACCTGATTTATATGAACAAACAAGCGCACACACCCACTCACATACACATACACATGCATTTGCGTCCGCTGCGAGTCTATGACGCAGGCATGCATACAAATTACTCGATCATACTCGAGTTACACCGAGCCATGCAGCTAATGGAGCCAAAATTTTGTCCACAAACATTGTGTGTTGCCTGTGGATGTTAATTCGCACACACACACATACGTACACTCACATAAACGTGCATGCGTGGATACATAAAATTATAGATATAAATACATATGGTTGGTTATGTAGCGCACTTTAGTAAAAACAGTTAGGAACATGTGCGTAGGTAAACGGTTTGCTCCAGTTGGCTGTCTTTGTATGCGAGAGTGTGTGTGTGCGTGAGAGTCAGAGACCCAGTAGCGCTTGAAATGGGTTGCGAATATTTAAGCTAAAACATGGTTTTTTTTTATCTGAAACATTGTTACACATTTGAAAAAAATTATAAAATTATTAAAAAAAGAAATTAGAAAATTTTCAATTTCTCTTTTTAATTTTACAAAAAAAATATTATTAATTAATTTAAAAAAATTAATAAATTAATTAAAGAAAATTAATTAATTTGAAATTTTTAATAAATCTTAACATTTTTAAACAAATTTTAAAAAATTTAATACATTCGAAAAAATAATTATTAAGGTAATAAATTTAAGAAAATTAATAATTTAATTAAAAAAAAATTAATTAGTTTGAAATTTTTTAATAAATCTTAAATTTAGAAACTTTTCAATTTCTGTTTTTAATTTAAAAAAAAAAATATTATTAATTAATTACAAAAAAATTAATAAATTAATTAAGGAAAAATTTAATTGGTTTGAAATTTTTAATAAATCTGAATATTTTGAAACAAATTTGAAAAAATTTAATACCTTCAAAAAATACTTCATCAAGGTAATAAATTCAAAAAAATTAATAAATTAATTAAGAAAAAAATTGAAATTTTTAAATAAATCTGAACATTTTGCAACTAATAATAATTGTATACGTTCGAAAAAAATTCTTATCAAAGCAATAAACAAAAAAAATATATACATCTGAAAAATATTTTTAAACCCTAATTTTAATTTATTTTTTAATTTTATTTTCCAAAATTTTTTGTTTTCTAATTCTTTGCTGAATTTTTTTAATTGAAAAATTTGTTCGAAAAATAATTAATCAACAATACAAACTTAATTAATACTAATTAAGAAATTAGTTTATTTACTTCTTTATTAAAAAGAAACGCTTTGAAGTAATTGAATTTCAAAAAAATAAGAACTCAAATTAAAGATTAATAAATATATATTTAAGAAGCCAATTAGAATTATTTTTCTATAATTAATCAGCTAAAATAAAAAAAGTATTTAATTAATTATTTTCTCAAAAAACCCTAAACTTTTAATTTTTTTTTTCAAAAAACACTAAATTTTGCATTTTAAAGAAAAAACAAATTTTTAAATTAAAAAAAAATTAAGTAAATTAACAAAATAATTTACTCCAATAACGATAAAAATCCATAGATTAGTCTTCTAAAATAATTAAGTAGAATTTTTTAATTAATTAAAAAAAAAGTTAGCACAAAAAATTAATTAATTAAAAAAATTATTCGAAAAAATTTAATTAATTAAAAAAGATTTATTAAATTATTATAATTAAAAACGCAAAATTAATTAACAATAGCAATTAAGAAGTGAATTCCAAAAAATTTATTTAATTACTTCTTTATTAAAAGGAAATTAAATTTGTTATAAAATTAAGGAAGCCAATAGGAATTATTTTTCTTTATTTAATTATATAACATAAAACAAAATGATTTAATTAATTATTTTTTCAAAAAACAGTTCAAAAAAAATTTAAAAAATTTAATAAAAAATTAATAAAAAATTAAATAACATTAATAAATAAATTATTTTTCTTTATTTAATTATATAACATAAAATAAAAGATTTAATTAATATTTTTTCAAAAAACTCTTCAACAAATATTTAAAAAATTTGATAAAAAATTAAGTAAAATTAATAAATAAATTATTTTCCTTTATTTAATTAGTTAACATCAAACAAAATGAGCTAATTAATTATTTTGTTAAAAAACAGTTAAAAAAATTTAAAAAATTAATAAAAAATTAAGTAAAATTAATAAAATTATTTACTCCTATAACAAAAAAATAATTAAAAACAATTAAATAGACTGTTTTAATTAATTGCAGAAAAAATTAACACGAAAAATTAATTAATTAAAAAAATTATTAAATTAATAAAATTAATTAATTCAAAAAACAACTTAAAAAATTAAAAATATTTCAGCAAAAATAATTAAGGAAAACCAAAAATGTATGTAACATTCGATGAAAATAATTAAGGATAATGCTACTGCTTTAATTAACTGAATTAAAAAAAAGTCAGCAAAAAAATTAAGAAAAAAAATTAATAAAAAAAAAAATTAAATAAATTAAAAAAATTAAAGAATAAAAATCAGGTAAACGAAGTCACTTAATTTATTAAATTTACATCGACTATTAACTTAAGTCATCGATTAATCACAACTAAAATAGTTGAAATAACAATTTATCTTGAATTTCATCGATAGACAACTGTAAATCAGTAAATTTAATGACTTTTATATAAGGAAGTGAAGAAGTCAGTAAATCGGTTCACTATTGATAACTTAGATCAACGATTAATCGCAACTAAAATAATTCGGAATTTAATTAAACGATTATACTAAAGCAATATATCGGTAGAAGACAGATTAACAGTCAATACCAAGTTTAGCATGTCAATAAAAATATCAAAGCTTTGAAGCTGATTTAAAGACCTGTCCTTTAACTGAACAAACATTCATACGTGAAAGTTTCTGAAATATTGCTTTGAGCTTTCGAATAATTATATTTTATGTAAGTCAACTTCTTTTCCTTTGTCCTAATGGGTCTCGCGCTCTTGGCTGGCCCGTCCAAGCGACGGCCTTTAGCCATCACTGAACAACCACATAGCTTTGGTTAATTTTCAGTTGCTTGTAAATGGTTGTGCGAATCGCCAACAGCCAGCAGGAATAGCAAATGACCGACCGAGCAGCACGTGTATGTGCGGAATACACTGCGTTTATGGGTGTATGTATGTATATCTAGAGTAGAGTCACGGAGTAGAGCTTTCGTTGCAGGCGAGAAAATTAAATTGGCCAAAAACTGTATCCATAACTTTTGGCTATAACCATTGGACATGCGGCAAGGACACACGCAAACAAACATATCTATGAAATGGCAGGATATGCCGTAAAGAGAGGAGAATGAGAGAGAGGTGCGGCGGATGAGCGGGTGCAACGAGAAATGCGCGTGAGCAGGCCGCATGTGGTGGACTGGGCAAAACAATAGCTTTCGGGCTACGAATGTGGGCGCCACTCTTGTCCACTGTCGTGTACAGCAGTACATATACAAGTATATCCAGATATATATATCTGTAACTATATGTATTTATGTTAGTATGCAGTTGGCTATGCCTGCCGCTTGGTTTGGCAGCTACAGGCCCACCACAAAATCGCTTGGCACGCAAACAGCTAAAGCGCAGTTACCATACAGTTAACGGTACAAGCTACTTTGACCGCTATAAATGTGTTTTTATATACCGTTGTGTACACAGATCTGTCTAACTACGCTAGTAAACACACTATTCTAGATATCTATGCATATGTGTGTGTACAAAATAACTGTTATGCTCATGCTTGTGTGTGTGTTTGTCGCTAGTGACCAATATTGGTTGGCTTACTTCACTATTTTACACGGCCGTGTATCCCGTGCGAAGCGTGGAGGCTGCCCTGGCTGCTTTAGGGCTGTAGAGCGATGTTGTTGTTATGCATGATATGCTCAGTTGTTGTTGTTTTTTGTGATAGCCAGTAGCTGCTGCAAAATTATTATGCTCCCAAAAGGCGTTCTTCAGCAACAAATATGCTTAGGTCACTCAGGTCCTTTTTGGCCTCTTAAAACATACAACGGCGACAGCGAGGTCTGTTTAGTTTTAAGATGAATTTACCGTAAATCGAAATAAAAAAGGTTTAAGGGATATAATAGCTTAAGAGCTCAACACTGTTGAAACCCTTAGATATACAAAAGCAGTTCTGAATATTGTCCACTTCGGTTATGTGGACTAACATGAACTGGTTCCAAGCCGATTTACATGAGTCCACTCTAAGAACTGTAAATTAGTTTCTAGAAAAATAGCCTGACCTAGCCTAGAAAACGCTGAGTCAGGCTACGTCTCAGGCCATTACCGGGGTGAAAATTGACGGATAGTGGACGCCTATGCTATGTGGATTATCTGCCATAATCCCGGACCAAAAGCTGCAGGAGACGAGGGCTTGCCTCAAAATGCCTCATGCGCCCTATGAACCTCCGGTAAAGAGGCGAACAGATGCCGCCTTTAAATAAGCGTCCACAATCCCCATCGGTGTTGCACCGAAGGGAAACCCACCAACATGAGAGAGGCAACAAAGCGACGTGAGATCCGATAGCGAGCAGCACCTAACGTGCACAGAAGTTGACGAATACCCTGAGCAAGGGCCCATCAGAATCGAGGCTTGTAAGATTCTGATTATGATATACTGGAAACCGGAAATGGATCAATTTTGACAAAGTGCTGGTGAGAGCAACATTCTGTAACCCTCAAGAGCTAAGAGTGTACAACTCCGTCTCGTTAAACGGACGAAGAAATGTTGGCAGGCTAATGAGGAAATTCTCATCTGCGTCTCGTTAATTAAGAAATCCCACGAGAGGATACAGTTGCGTAAAGCCATAGAGCAAAAAGACCCAAGCTTCACAATCAAGGCCGTGAATCATTAACCAGCTTCGCATAATAGCTACGCAGAGGCATGATATTAGAAGGCCGTTAAGATAAAGGGATTCGCAAAATAAGAGTCGAGACGCTACTATTGGATCTGAGAAGTCTAGAAAAACTACTACAAAAAGCCAGCTTTTGCGTAGCACTCAAGACCACCCTTCAGGAATATACAACTGTGGCCCGCATAAAGAAGGCCACTTAGATATAGAAACCTCGACTCTCTTACAAACAAAACAGAAAAGTCGCAGAAGCTATAAAAGAATTTATGGTTCTTTCGGAAGAAAGATAAGAGATTACTACTGAGGACTTCTCAGATTAATAACCTAATCAATCAAAGTTATCACATAAGCGGGTTCGAAGTTATCTTTCTGTTACTAATGGACTCTTTCAGCCGAGAGAAGCTGGTTGAACTGTGTATTAATGGCTAAGATGGATTTGCAGACCCCGGCAACTTCAGGCAAGTAGAGCTGACTACAATATCTGAGCCAAAAAGACTGAAAACCGAGAACCTATTGAATTATAAAGAGATCCATTTTCCAAAGTGAGAAAACTTAACTAAATTCAATGTCTAAACAAGAGCAAACTCGCATAAATAAACTTCGATTCACTTCAACTAAGAAAAGCTTGTATGAGGTCGGATTGTAAGGAGATTCAGTGGACTTCAGCGCTACATTCCTATTAAAGCGCCAGCTTAGCAAACAAAAGTCCGAGAATGATAAAAATGGGAATCCGTCTCAGTTGAATTTCTCGATCTAAAACTTATCAAAAATGGCTCTTATAGAGAAAATTTTCAGCTTAACAAGCGGACTACTAACAAAACTTTAACTACTTGCTAGGACTTAAGCTACTACAAATAAAACTTGACATGTAGTCGGTTGCAATGAAGTTTGCATAAGATAAGCGATTCGACAGCCAAATCCGACTCATTGAAAACGAAGGACGTTTTCTGATATTCAGAAAGTGTAATCTACATGGACTACTCAGATTCTACTACGTCAGTTTTTATATCGATCTGAATTTTGCATTCCTTTTTTCACCAAGAAGCTTTTTATTAGGAACGGCATCCGTCCTATAGCATATAGTTGTCATACAAACTGACCGATCGGAATAAAGTGATTGTATGGATAACTTCTACATTTGACGAGATAACTTCAAGAAATCTGGGGCTTATAATTATCTAAATCATTCCTACAATTTCTGAAAAAAATTTTTAAATCGGACCACTATAGCATATAGCTGCCATACAAACTGAGCGATTGGAATAAAGTTCTTCTATGGAAAGCTTTCACATTTGACAAGATATCTTCAAGAAATTTGGTGTGGAGTATTTTCACAGATAACGCTATCAACTCCGAATATTTTTTTTAGATCGGACCACTATAGCATATAGCTGCCATACAAACTGATCGAGAAAAAATCAAGATAATATCTTTTTAAATGCTTTTATACTAGAAGAAATGCATCTGTGAAGGCTTCTGTTCAGGTTTCTTTGTTTTTTACTTCATTTTGTTTTTGTATTTGCTTATTTCAAACCTTCTTACTCTTATATTGCCCACTTTAATTCAAGAAAGTTAATTCTCTCTCTCGCTGCTCCAACAATCCACTTGTAATTTCACTTCAGCTAATCTAACCTTTTCACTAAAGCACAAAGCGCTGCTCAAGGTGACCCTCATTACAGTTATAAATCTGACCGGCAAACTTCAAAGCGTTTCTAAAATGTCTTAAGAAGATTTTGAGTGGCATTTCTAATGCACTTATGCACTCAGTGCCACATATGAGAGAGTATGTGTCAGGATTTTAGTATACATGCATGTGTGAATTTGTGTGTAAGTGTGTGCATATGTGTGTGTGTTGTGTGTCTTTTATGGCTGTGTCTTAAGTGTCGCTTAATTGTGTTGTTTAACTGTTTGTTGCACATTTCAGCGTTGTTGTGGTTATATTAAATAAATAAGGACACTCGACCAGTGAAGAGACTGCCGAGAGTGAGAGTGGGAGTGTGTGGTGAGTTGAAAAGTTCATAGAGATATGCAAATATATATACATGTATATGTGTGTGTGAGCCACAAAAAGGCTAAGCCGACTTCCTTGACTTTCAAGACAGCATGTTGCAGCAGGCATAATTGTTGTTATTGTAGATGTTAGATGCGGCGGCGGCTTCCTTTTGAAGACTGCTCTTTTTTTGGTGTGAATGAAGTGGCACTCAAACGCCAGCGTGAGCGTAGAAATAGAGAAAAAGTGAGTTCCACAAGTGCTACCAGGGAGATTAACACCGAAACGCCGAAGCACTGCAGTTTTCAAGCGAAGCTTAGGCGCACCTACACACATGCATTCATGCATTCATGTATCTACACACACTAACGGTAAATAGTCGAGTGCGCCCACTCAAGGCGTTTTGCGGCGTCGGCGGCTCATCTAAGCGTGCCGACACTCTTAGCGCATAATTTCAAGTAAACTCTCACCTCAAAACGCACTTGTGAATGCATGTGTGTACATGTGAGTGTGTGTGTGTATTTATGTGGATATGTGCCGTTAATGCGGCGCTTATGCACACATTATGCCTGTGAGCTTAGCCTTTATGCAATTACAATGTCTATTCACAACTGTTTTTGTTGTAAGGACGAAAGTGACAGCCGCCTCGTATTAGAGGGGCAAAGAGGGGAGTACAGCACAAGGTGATGAAGTTTCTAACGGAAGTTTTCTAATAAAGAATGTTGAAGATATCATGCAGAAACGGGGAAAAAACGGTTTTTACTGGGTTAACGGTTATTTGGCGCTTAAACTTAAAAAATAAGCAAAATTAACAGAAAAAACTATAAAAAAATTAGAAAAATAATTGAATTTTAAATAAAAATAGTTTTAAAATTCAAAACTAAATTTGAAAATGATTTTAATAATTAAAAAAAAAATTTAAAAAATTTTTTTAATTTTTTAAAAAAAATTTTGACATTAAAATATTAACAAAAAAAAATTGAAATAACGAACAGTTAATTATTGCGATGCGTTATCAAAAATATTAAAAAAAATTTAGATTTGGAAAAAAATTAAGAGTACAAAAAATTTTCAAAAATAGTAAAAAATATTGAGAAGCAAATATTGAAAATTTTGGGAGAATTTGAAGAATAAAAAATGTTTTAAAAATATTTGAAAATTAAAAATATTTTAAAAAAATATTATATTTGAAAAAAAAATAAATAAATAAAATACATTGATACAGTAAACAAATAAATCAAAAATAATTTGGAAAAAATAAAAAAAAAAAATAAGGACTAAAAAAAGTTTGAAAAAAAAATTATTTGAAAGAAGTTTGTAAAAGTTTATATTTGAAATAAAAAATTAAAAAAGTAAGCAAAAAATAAAATTTTGAGATGTGAAAAAATATTTTGAAAACAATATTAAAAACAAAAAAAATTTTGAAAAATATAACATTGAAAAGAATTAAGAAATAAAAATATTAAAAAAAGTTTGAAAAAGCTTATTTAAAAAATAAATAATGATAAGCAAATATATAAAATATTAGAAATTTAAAAAATTAAAAAAAAATTTTTAAAAAAAATTAATAAATTAATAAAAAAATTAATAATAAAAATTAAAAAAAAAAATTAATAAAAAAACTATAAAAAAATTTTATTTAAAAAATAAATAAATTTTAATGGTAAACAAATATATAAAATATTACAAAATTTTGAGACGTGGAAAAATATTATTAAAAAAATTTTAAAAACAAAAATATTCCAATAACTTTTTCGATAAAATGTTAAAAAAAAAATCAGAATTATGAAATTAAACAATAATAATAAATAAACTAGGACTTACCACTGTTCAAAAATGCATATTTCCAAATATAATAATTAAGATCTGGAAAAATAAAAAAAAACATAATTTACAAAAATAATTTTGAAAAATAATTTCGAAATATAAGTATATATTTTTAAAATAAATAATATACTTAAATAGTTATTATATTAAAAATGACATTTATATTTCTTTAAAAAAAATTTCAAAAAATTAAAATACATGGAAATGTAGAAAAAATTAAAAAAGTAAGCATATAATTGAAAAATTTTGAGTTTAAAAACTAAATGAGCAAACATAAAATTAACAAAAGTACTTATGCATTTAAAACATAATTTTCGAAAATATTTTTTTAAAAATAATAAAAAAATTCGAATTAAAAAATAAGTAAAATAAATAGTAATTTATATACATATGCTGGCTGATACTGCGAAAAATATCTTCAAAAACTTAAAAAATTATTTTAAATTTGAAAAAATTTAAAAAAAATTTTTAATTTAAAAAACAATTTCGAAAAAATTGAAAAAACTCGAAAATAGAAAAAACAAACTTAAGTAAGCGATATAAAGAAATTACTCAAACTTCAAAAAATATTTTCAAAAAGTTTAAAAAATTTTAAATTTGAAAAATTAAACTGAAAAAATTCGAAAATTTTGGAATTTAACAACAAAAACTAAATAAGCTAAAATATAAAAAAAATGACTGCTTTAAAAAAAAATTTAAAAAATTTTGAAATTTGTTAATGGAAATTAACAAAATCGAAAATTATCGAATTAGATTTTTTTTATTATTATTAACAAGTAGTTATAAAATTTTGAAATTTGAAAACCCAAATTGACAAAATTTACGAATTTAACAAAAAAAAAAAAAACAAGCAAAGCAAGCGAAAATATAAGAAAATGACTGATACTTTAAAATGTATTTTCAAAACGTTAAAAATACTTTAAATTTGAAAAATAAATTGAAAAAATTCCAAAATGGTCGCATTAATTAAAACAAAACTCTATTACGAACATAAATTCAAAAAAAATTAAGGCAGATTAACATGAAGGAGCCATTCCGATTGCAGATCCATACAAACCCATAACTACACTTATTTATTATACCTCAATACCTTCACACACACACAGATGTATAAGTCCATTCCAATTTCTTATAAACTCCTTATATAGAGAAGCTCAACAGCGCCACCTGCCCTCAATTCGCTGCATTAATAGTGACTTCACGCTTCTACAGCGTCTTACGGCACTTACGGCGACACCTAGCGACGAAGTATGACAAAGAAAACAACCACTACTTATTTACAAGTATTTGAGTGAGTCTCAAAGTGGTGGAGAAATGAGTGAGAAAAAAAAGTAACAAACAAACAGAGCAAGGAAGCCGAGCCAAAGAACATAAAACATAGAGAAGGTTATGTTTTATGTTCTCTGGCCGAGCCCAATAACTGTTTACTAACACAATAACTGTTTACTAAGAAATTTCACTCAAATTGGAAGCACATAGTATATTGAGTACTTAAGAATATTGGAGTTTCTTGTCACCAATTTTTGCGATAAGATAATGAATAGGAGCAAAGAAAAGTTGGAGTATGAAAAAATTGCCACCGGTGATTGATTTGAATTTCAACTTGCCCACTCTACTCTCCTCAATCTTATTCTTATTCTATAAACGATAACACGGTGCAGTGCACCTGTTAGCTTCACGAGCTTGTTTCGCCAATAATCGCTTGTTTATAGCCCATAAGTACTCAAATATTAATAATTGTACAGGTGAATTTAACGGTTATCGCTTTGATTAGGTATATGACCTTTAAAATTTATCATTTTGATTGCATTTTCTGAGAAAATATTCAGTGTATTACCTTTGTTAACTTTGCAAAGTAGGAAATGAGATGTGGAGTTGACGGTATGAGCATTAGGGTGGCACGTTCTTCAGTTCAAAATTTTCCTTTGGCGTAACATTTAAAAAAAATGGTTTTTAGCGCAAAATTATAGAAAAGAAATTTTTAAAAATTTTAATAGTTTTCGAAATTTTACTTTTTTTCCAAAAATTTTGTATTTATTTTACCTCTTTCTGCTCATTCTCATTACTTAGTCATTATGCTCAGAAATTTTGGTTTTGCTTTTTTTGTTCACACCTCGTTCTAATCTATCTTCAACGATTGTTAGAATACCTAGATATGAAAGCATAACGGTCACCTGTCACATTATATTAACTGTTTAGTCTAATATTAGCCATGATTGGCAGTTGTGCATTAACGGCATCGCAATAAACAAACAAATAACTAATAAAGCAAACAAAGGTGTAAACAAAGAAACGTAAATACCGTTACACTGTATTAATATGAAAAGTAATAAATAAGCATTTTTTAAAATTTCACTTATTATACGCAAAAAAAAAATTAATAAAATTAAAAAAGTTAATCAGAATACATAAAAAAATTAAATAAAAAATAAATAATTAGACGATTATAAAAAAAAATTAAAAACATAAAAACAAAATTAACATAAAAAAATTTAAAAAAAATTATACAAAGTATCGAAAAATTTTTTAATTTAAAAATGTAAAACTAAACGGTGATAAAAATTTATAAAAAGAATAAAAACTTATAAAAAAAAAATAAAAATATAAAAAATTACAGAAAAGGCAAAAAATAAAAAACTAAAAAAAAGTAGAATTTAATTAACGAAAATTAAAAAAAATTATTAAAAAATTAACTACAGAAATTTAAAAAAAAATTAATTAAAAAAATTTAATTAACAAAAATTTGAATTAATAAAGTTTAATTTAATTTAATTATAAATTAAAAAAAAACATTATTATTTCATTAAAAATTTAATTATAGAAATAAAAAAAAAAATATTAATTAAAAAAATTTAATTTAAATAAAAAAATTAGAAGCAAAAATATTTAATTAACAAAAATTTAAATAAGAAAAATTTTAATTAATAAAATTTAATTTAATTTAATTATAAATTAAAAAAAAATTATTAAAAAATTAATTACAGAAATTAAATAAAAATATTAATTAATTAAAAATTTAATTACAGAAATTAAAAAAAAATATTAATTAAAAAAATTTAATTGAAATAAAAAAATTAAATAAGAAAATTTAATTAAGAAAAATTTAAATAAGAAAAAGTTTAATTACGAAAATTTAATTTAATTATAAATAAAAAAAATAGTAATTAATTAAAAATTTAATTACAGAAATTAAAAAAAAATATTAATTAAAAAAATTTAACTACAGAAATTAAACAAAAAAATATTAATTAAAAAAAATTAAATTTAAAAATTAAATAAGAAAATTTAACTAACAAAAATTTAAATAAAAAAATTTAATTTAATTTAATTAAAAATTAAAAAAAAAAAATTAAAAAATATTATTAAAAAATTAAACAGAATTTATATAAAAAATATTAATTTAAAAAAGTATAAATAAAGAATAAAAATTATTAAAAGGTTTGCACTCCTAAAGAAACATCAAAAATAAAAACAGTTATCTTCTGTCCATAGCTCAATATTTTAATTATATAAATTACCAGCACATACGATGGGCTCCTCTTGCTCCAGAGAACTACCCGCAACTGATAAGCAAGCTGCAAAACATTCGTGGGATGCAGGTAACGACACCGTAGACACGCCTAACAACAACAATACCTCTCTACTGGCAGTGAAATTTGTGAATGGGGTAAGTAAACAGTGTTCTTGTTATTGTTGACTGTTACAAGGACCTATAGGGACGAGTATTCAGTCTTAGGATACAAAAATATAATAAAATTTTGTAACATCGAGGCTCCAACCAAAACCCTATCACCATTACCAAGAATGTGCTACGAAACAAAGAGTCTCAGATTTTATAATCAATCTTGAGAAAAATCATCTGAAATCACGTCGATCCTAAGTTCTGTTCTACATTTTACGCTAATTACGCCAGAATCGAAGATTTCATACATATACTTCCCCAAGGGCCACAAGATTCAACAGTTCGGTATTTCTAATATCTATTGGTTGTTCTTGAAGTAATTTCGTGTCATGCTGCCGAGTTGACAGTCCTTGGCCGGACAAAAATTCGAGTCCGTTCCGATTACTTAGGCTCGACTTTCATGGGAACGGATCATTTCTGGATCGCTGTAATACAGGATTGCCTCCTCCTCAGAACGGCTCGAGACCAGCTTTAACGGAGTTTCAAGTGTAAATAAACACGACATATAGATGGCTAATTGATCGAGCTCTTCACTAAATCTTTGCACAAAGTCTTTAAATTTGACAGCCCAGATATCGAAGACGCCTTCAAATGATTTACAGGACTAATCGGGCTCGAATTTTTATGAGAATAACTTAAGTGACCGGGCAAAGACCGGTGGTGGATCTTCCCAAGACCCCACTTGAGCTGTACTAGAGCTGAAATACACAACGTTCGTTAAAACTTTGCCTCTTCTTCTTGGTTTTCCAGGAAAAAATTGTGGTTTTCAAATACGTGAGCGATAAAGACGAATGGCCGATCTGCCATGAAATTTCCGTTGAAGGCATTTTTCGTACGTTCGTCGTGCAACGGTATATGCTTTTCATAGACTGGACGAACGCGAAGCGAATTTGTTGCTATGACATAACAACACGTGCCATACGCACGCTGGAACCAATCAGGAATGAAGTCTATGTGCATTATTTCGCCGCGGAGTTTGAGGGTAAACTTTACCTCTTCGCTGATATAATGGATAAACGAAAAGTGAATGTGTAAGTGATGCCATTGTATGTTGCATAGTACCAGACTTTCATAAATTTGCGCTTACACAAATTTAGTTGGAATCCAGTGACGGATAGTTAGAGCCAGGCGCCGAAACTGAATGTGGCACGTGAGCATGCCGCAGCCGTCTCGCACCGCGGCTACTTGTATGTGGCAGGCGGACGCAAGGACTACCTATTCAACTCTGAGCTGCGCTCGGTGGAGCGTTACGATCCGCGACGACGTTGTTGGCAACGCTGCGCAGATCTGCTGCAAGCGCGGTGTGCCGCCGGGGTAAGCGTAGTTTGGTAAGCTTTGACATTTGTTCTACTAACAATCTAAATTTCATTTATAGCTTGTCTCAGCTGGCGCTTTCCTCTACATTGTGGGCGGCGAATGTTCGGAGATACCCACAAATATGGTGGAGCGTTATGACGCGCAGATAAATAAATGGACGCAGGTACATTGTAGTCGAATGAATATTTTCTAGCAAACTATCTCTCTCCCTCTCTTATAGCTATTGTGTATGCAAGTACCCAAACATTATCCCGCCTGCGCGTTCTACAACAATTCCTTGTTGGCTTGTGGTGGTCCCAAGCTGGATCAGGATTGTAAAATTGTCGAAGAGTTCAATGCAGCGGAGAACAAGTGGTTTCGAAAAAATAGTATGCCCTTCCAAGGTCCTTACTCTTATGTGATGGTAACGCCGACTTGGCTAAGGCAATTGGAGTCAACGAATTAGCCATTCCATAATTTTAATTTCTACATTTTTGAATTTCTTAAGAATTACAACTTTTTATGAAGAATTAATGACAAACAATAAATATTTTTATAAAAAAAACACTCTCTCTCTCACTATCATTCTCACTTTTACGCGCACACTTTCTTATTTAATTTCTCTTTTTCTCTCTCTCTCTGTGGCAGTTATGAGGCTATTTTTCTCACTCTCTCCCGTGCATACCGTACTTACTCTCTCTTTCTTCTTTAGATTTCTGTCTTTTTCTCTCTCTCTCTTTGTGGTAGTTATGAGGCTATTTTTCTCACCGTGATTTACCGTTCCACTTTCACTAAGCCTCTCTCACTGTAAGTTTTCTTCTTGCAAAAAAAATCTGAAGTCTTAGCAAGTTCAATTACCAAATTAAAGTGTCAAAAACTGGACTGAAACCATAAATGGAGCGAAAGCGTTCGTCAACAGCGAAATTCGCGCATAGACCAAAGGAGAGAGTGAGATCGGAGACAATTCCTACCAGTCCCGCACTCTTCAGTTTCTACATTTCGGTAAATGCAGCGAAAGTTTTCGTCAACAGCCAGATTCCTCCAACATTTTCCGGAAATTTAAAGGCTGGGTACAGTGATCAAGAGAGAAGGGGAGATCAGTGACAATTTTCTCAGGCCCGGAGTACTCAGAGCGGTCCGCTGCTCTGAAGCAATTTTCTGAAGATTTTTTTCTGCAACAGTTGATAAATCAGCAGGCCCACATCCCGACTGTACGACTATCTTCTTTAGCTACTTGTGAGGTCACTCTAGCATATTCTAACGACCAATGTTTAAATAGAAAAACGGATTAGGCCGAATAAAACCCTTCGAACCCTTTACAACTCCGAACAACATAAATTCCTCCCTGCTGAGAATTTGAAGCATTTTATTCGAAAATATCTTGTTAATGCGGCCTAGTGCCTTATTTGTATCGAAGAGTACAAGAAATGCGGTCCAAAAAGTGTTTCTTCCAACCACTAAAAGCATAAGCTTAACAGGTTTTCGGTGATAGATCACAATTATGAAGAGATATTGCCCTCGAACTCAAAGCTTGGCGTTGCTAACAGAGTGAATTCGAACCCAGAGTGGTCGTCGCGTATCCAATCATATATGTACGACAATTTCTCGACCCTCTGCCGAACTTTATATACAATTCCAGGAAGTAACTTGATGGATGGAGATTTCCACATTAACAGAATGTATCTATAATTGTATGATTTAAGTATCAGTGTTGATAAAATAGTAATGCCGGAAATGAACAAGTGCTCAAAGCAAATAATAACTGTAAAACTTGGTCATAAGATAATGATAAGATATTGTATATTCGCAGAAAGGTAAGATTTGGGTGATTCACTGTTTAGAAAAACACAGCGCTGAAAGAAAAATGCCGTAGTTATCTTGCTGTCTGGGATTCTTCTAACTTCTTTTATTTTTCTAGATAGAAAATGGACGATTTTATACTTTTGGAAGACCACCAAATGACAGAAAAGAGCACATTTTTGGAGATAGTGTTGAAAAACTCTTTTGTCTTTAACTGCTGAAAGTCCATAATCGATATAGGAAGACTTTTTTTCGAACTCACAATCTTCAAAAGTCTATATCTTGAAAATCCAAAGAAATTAATAAAAGGAGCAAATTTTTTGAAGAAAATGGGGAAAAACTACTCTCTATCTGATTACTGGGAGACTACAATCGATATATATAGACCTGTTATCGAAACCACGTCCTTCGATACCTTTGAAAATCCAACGAATTTACTGAAAGGAGCAAATTTTTGGAGAATAGCGATAAAAAGCTACTCAGTCTCTATATGCTTAGATTCTATAATCGTTATGCGACAACTTTTTATCAAACCCCCGACCTTCAAACTGACAAAATCAACAAATTCCGCTAACACTTGGTTATATGTATTTGACGAATTCCGGCACCCTTTAGTTGAAAATATATAAAATTATCTAGTTAGGGTCACAGTTATACATATGAATATTGTCTGTGGAGTGATTAATATTTATCTTATCGATGAAAGCTCTTATCTGAAGTAGTATGTCTAATCTTCAACTGAACTTGGCATGCATACCACTCGCTGCATTTGCAAATTTAGTGCAATAATAGAGGCGAGAGAACATAGTGCGTGCAAAATTGAAAAAATATTAAATTTTAGTAAAAACAAAACATTGAAAGAAAAATTTAAAAAAAAAAATATTTAACAAAAATTAAAAAAAAAAATTATGAAAAAATATTTAAAGAAATAAAAAAAAAAAATTAAAAAAAAATTACCACAAATATAAAAAAACAGTTTTCAATTAAAAAAAAAATTTTAATAAAAAAAAAAGTTTTAATTACAAAAAAAAAATTAATTACAAATATTAAAAAAAAATTAAAAAATCAAAGTTAAAAAAAAAAAAAAAAAAAAAAATTAAAAAAAAATTAAAAAAAAAATTCAAAAAAAAATATTTAACAAAAATACAAAAAAAATATTAAAAAATATTTTAAAAAATATAAAAAAAAAAAATTTGAATGAAAAAAGCTTTACCACAAGTATAGTTTTTAATTAACAAAACAAAATAAAAAAATAAAAATTTTATAAATAGTACAAAAAATATTGAAAAAAAAACTTTCTCCAACATTTATAAAAAATTACATAAATGACCTGTTTCGATGACTTTTACAAATACTCATACTCTCTCTAACGTTTTCGCAATAAACTAACTGTTAAAACGATATACATATTAACCGAGCGCGAAAGGATATATTTGAAAGCCATCAAACTCTCGTGGTTTACAACTCGGAACTCAGACACTAGACAAAAAGCAATAATATGGGCTCGACTTGCTCCAAAACAAATGCAAAAACAACTACTACAGCCGATGTTGTTGTAACTACTAACGATAGCATTGCAAACACATTCAATGACAATAATAGTTGTTTACTGGCAGTGCAATTTGAAAATGTGGTGCGTATGATAGCTTTCTAACGATAACTGTAATCATATTACAATGCTAACTGTAATCATATTACTAACTACTAGAACTAATCATATTCAGTTAGCAAGTGATAAAAAAAACTCAAAAAGTTTAACTGAATATGTTTCTGTTTAAAGCTTGGTTCTCTTTCTTCATGACACTTTTGAATTGGGAGGTCTGGATTCCTCCAGAGAATAGCATAAAGAAATTACTCTCCGTTGCGTCATCAAGAGATCTCTGTGGGTCTAAGCAGACGTCGATAAGACCCTGATAATCAACAAGCTGCCAGTTTCCGTCTTGGCTAAGACTCTTTACCCCTTTCGACTTCAACAAGGGATCAATGCATAAATCCTGAAATACGAATTGAATAATTAATGATTTTCTCAACAATTTTGATATGCACGAAAACCCTAAAAGTCTTTCAGACTGTTTTTCAAAACCTAGAAAAATGCTTACTGAGACTGGAATCCATTATACCAGATATCAGGATGTCGTTAAGGCACTGATAAGCAATGGGCCGTCAATTTCTATGTTCGGTTGGACCCATTAACCCTAAAAGTCTTTGAGACTGTTTTTCAAAACCTAGAAAAATCCTTACAGAGACTGGAATCCATTATACTATTCATAAGGATGTCGTCACGAACCCCATTCAACTGGCCGTCAGTTTCCATGTTTGTTTGGACCCATATCGACTTTTCTCGCAAATTTCCATACACAAGGAACCCCCGAAAGTCTTTCCGACTCTCCTCCAAAATCTCGCCTAGAAAAGTGTTTTCTAAAACTTGATTCTATTATATGTATATTTGGATGTCATTAAGACCCTGGGCCGTCAGTTTTCCTCACCCATTGACCCATATCGACTTCAACTAGAAATCTCTAGTGAAATCCAGAAATGCAAAAATTATGGTTTATCATTTTCTAAGGAGTTCCCATAGACAAGAAGCGCTCACAAGGTCCGACTGTGCTCCAAAACTTAGCCGTGGGTCGTTTGACCCGAATCGACTTCAACAAGAGATCTCTGAAAAAATTTGGAAGTACGATATACGATATCACGGTAGTTGTTAGAACCGGAATAAAAACCACGCGATACTTCTAGAAACACAAAACCAATACATAAACCGAACCCAAAAATCGATTTCCATACGTAGTCACCTCGGAGAATCCTAGTATACTGCATACAGGTCTTATGTGGATCTCCACTGATAAAAGAAATTATATGCAGCTTATCTTTAGTTTCTCACACAACCCCTCCATTTTCTCTCAACAGAAATCCATCAGAGTCTTGAAGTACCAGAGCGCGATAGACGAATGGACTATTATACACGAAATACCCGTGAAAGGTCTCTACCGCACCGCCATAGTAAAACACTACATGCTCTTCCATGACTGGCAGGATGGCGTACGTGTTTGTTGTTATGACACAACAACACGCGCCATACGTACATTGAAACCGTTAAAAGCGGATCAACCGTATTGGAGCTGTTACTGCGCTGCCGAATATCAAGAGCGCCTTTACTTAATCGGCGCTGAGACGCACGATAATAGCAAAGTCTACGCGTAAGTGTGTGACTTCCAAAGAAATTTAGTTATAATATTTTATAAAAGTTTGTAAACCCCTGCTTTTAGATGGGATCCGGAAAAAGACGTGTTGACCGAGGCGCCAAAGCTGATTATTGGTCGAACACGGACAACGGCCTTGAAACATGACGGTTACTTGTATGTGGCCGGTGGCATGATCTCCAATGATGGCAATGAACGCGACACCAACTCGGTAGAACGGTACAATCCGCGACGCAACTGTTGGGAACGTTGCGCTCCGATGTTGCAAGCGCGCGCCGTGGCCGGGGTGAGTAGCTCAAAGAAGTAAATAAAAATTTGCCAAATTTTGAATGACTCGCGAATGAGTTGAAAAATTCCATCGTTAAGCAAAAATCAAATTTTTTGTTGCATCAACTTTTGTTGTTGTTATTGATAATGTTTTTTATTAATTTCTCGGACAGTTGGCCTCCGCCGGTCGTTTCATATTCGTTGTGGGTGGCGACTGCGCGGCGACACCAACAAATATGGTGGAGCGCTATGACACGCATACCAACAAATGGACTCAGGTGAGTTGGCAACGCAGAAAATTTATTTTGAAACATTTTTTTTTTCATTAAATCATCAAACAATTTTCAATGATTTAAAAAAATTATTTAAAATTTTAATTTTTTTAATTAATTTTTCCTCACAGTTGAGTGCGATGCATATCCCAAAAATTTTCCCCGGCACTATATTTTTTAACAACCGTCTCATGGTTTGTGGCAACTCTAGCGATTAAGAGGATTGCTCATTAGTAGAAGAATTCGATGAGGCGACCAAAAAATGGATTCGAAAGAACAAAATGCCCATAGATGGTTCCTTCTCATATATGGTGGCTTCACCGGCATGGGTCAGGCAGTTAGAGTCACTCAATTGAATAAAAAATTCAGTGATTAATATAATTTAAAAAAAAACTAGAACTTAATGAGAAACGTAATATTTTATTCTTTTTATTTACAACTTTTTTAATAAAAAATGTGTAACAATTTTCATAAATAAAGTAAAACAACATACTAATTTTTTTATTTTTATGCCAAACTTAATTTTTTTCTAATAAAAAAAAAAATTTAAAAAAAATGTATAAAAAAAAAAATTTTAATACAAAAAAATTACAAAATTTCAAAAGATTAAAAAAGTATATATTTTTTATAAAAAATTTTTTTTCAAGGAATTAAATTAAACAAAAATATTTTTTATACAAAAAATTTAGAAAATTTCACAAGATTAAAAAAAAAATATTTAAAAATATTTTTTCAATAAATTAAAAGGGAGAATTACGATTACAAAAAATTAAAAAAAAAATTTGTAGAAATTTGCAACAAAAAAAGTAACCTTTAATACAAAACTTTACAAAATTTCAAAAGTTTTAAAAAAATATACAATTTATATATGTATATTTTTCCAAAAAATTAATAGAAAAAAATATTTTTCGTTACAAAAATTAATCAAAAAAAATGTATAAAAGATTATTTTTTAATACAAAAAAATTACAAAATTTCAGAAGGGTTTTTTAAAAAAATATATATTTTTTATAAAAAATTTTCAAAGAATTAAATTAAACAAAAATATTTTTTTAAAAAAAAAATTTAAAAAAATTCTCAGGATAAAAAAAATTATATAAAAATAATTTTTCCAAAAATTAAAACGATTACAAAAAAATTAAAAAAAAAAAATCTAAAAATTTGCAATAAAAAAGTATCTTTTAATACAAAAATTTAAAAAATTTCAAAAGTTAAAAAATTAAAAAAAAAAAACAATTTATATATGTATATTTTTCGAAAAAAATTAATTGAAAAAAAAATTTCGTTACAAAAATTAATCAAAAAAAAATTATAAAAGATTATTTTTTAACACAAAAAAATTACAAAATTTCAAAAGGTTTTTTAAAAAAATATATATTTTATATAAACAATTTTTCAAAGAATTAAATTAAACAAAAATATTTTTTATACAAAAAGTTTAAAAAATTTCATAAGATTAAAAAAATATCTAGAAATAATTTTTCCAAAAATTAAAACGGAAAATTACGACTATAAAAAGTTAAAAAAAAAATTCTAAAAATTTGCAACAAAAAAGTATTTTTTAAAACAAAAATTTATAAAATTTCAAAAGTTGAAAAGTAAAAAAAAAAACAATTTACATATGTATATTTTTCCAAAAAATTAAATAAAAAAATTATTTTTCAATACAAAATTTTTCAAAATTTCAAAAAATTTAAAAAAATATTTTTTCAAAAAATAAAAAAAGTTTTTAAAGAAAAAATTTTTTTTATTAATACAACATTTACAAAATTTCACAAGATTAATTTTTTGATTAAGAAATATTTTTCCAAAAAATTATTTAAAAAACCTAAATTTTTTAAAAAAATGCTATATAAATTTTTATAAATTATTTTTAGAAATGTTCTTTTTAACTTTTTTAATAATATTTTTTATTAAATTTTTGAAAAAATATTAAAAAAATTTTTTTATACTTTTAAAAATTTTTCGCAAGATTAAAAGAAATATTTTTTCAAAAAATTATTTTAAAAACCTAAATTTTTTTAAAAAATGCTTTACAGTTTTTTAAAAATTATTTTTCGAAATGTCCTTTTTTACTTTTTTAATAATATTTTTTATTACTTTTTTAAAAAAAACATTAAAATTTTTTTTATATTTTTGAAAATTTCCGAATTTTGTATTAAAAAATATTTTTTTTTAACTTTTTTTTATATAATTTTTTGAAAAAATATTTTTTATAAAATTTTTTAACCTTGTGGAAGTTCGTATAACGGTATTTTTTCGAATTTTCGCTTTCAAAATATTGCATAAAAAATTAAATTAACTCAATAAACGCATGAACACTTCACACAGTAAGTTGAATTCTGGCGATAAAAATGCCAAAAATATCAAATAAAAGCACAAAAACAACAAAAAATCGCAGAAAAGCTTTCATTTGTAACAACAAATTGCCGCAATGCAAAATAATACCGTATGAAAGCACAATAAACAACAATAACGGAACGAATTCATGAATTTTTGAAAAGAAAGCACAATGTAGGGGCAACCAATATAGAAATATAACTTTATAGAATATACAAATGCTGCGCAGGAATATTAAAAAATTTCAAAATGATGCCAAAGGTAGAAATTAAGGAAAATTAATATTAAAGTTTTATACAAATTATGGTTACAAAGGTAAGTTCTCTGAGCGCCATTCAATTCTGGTTAAAGCTGAGACTCGCTGGTGACCACACCAAACATCCGAGGACCAACAAACACAAGGAAGGTTTTACGTGAATAAAGTTTTGAAGAAACATATATTTGAAAATATCAAAATTACAAAAGAAAAAACAAAATTCTAAAATATAACAGTATACCATCAAACAGTATAGAAAACCAAACTCGCTTCAATCCCTCGCGCGCTAATTCTGAATAATTTAAAACAGTTAGCTTTCAAAAAGCTTTAATTAAGCTCCACTTTTCAGCGCCTAAAATGTTTTATCTTTAAAATCGCTTTTGCTGCGCCGCCAATCACAATTTTACACATTTTTCGTTTACATTATTTTTCCATATTTTCGCTATATTCCACACAGATTTATTTTCAAAGCCTTTTTTTTTGAGATTTTTTTTCGCGTACGAATTTTTGAGTAGCCGAAAATTCATGGCATCACCGCATTTGCCATGAGCTGTTGCACCTTTAACTACAATCCGCAGCTACACTACACATAGGCAATGCACAACAATGCCAACAACAACAATAAGCGTATGAATATTGTATGTATGTATGTATTTTACAGAATTTTCAAACGGTGCTTTTGTTTCATTGCCGCGCTGCATGAAATAAAAACTTATAATAAAAGCTTTGCGAAAAAGTGGCGTGTACAAAAACAAAGCGCCCACATATGCATGCAGCCAGAAGCACACAGGCAGGTATATGCATATATATATACATATGTGTAATATGTGAGTAAATTTACATGCAAAACTGTTTTTGACCGATTAAAACGCTTCCAGGCAATTTGGCATTGAACAAAACCAATCGGCGGCAACATGATGAAATATGAACGAAAATATTATTGTGGCGTGAGTGCCGGTGTTGCATACGTAGCTGGTGTTAGTTTATCACAGAGAGTTGCCAGACTTTGGCAATTCAAAAAAACTTCAAAAAAAATGGCGTTTCTCAGGTCAAGTGGCTCTAAAGCTGTTGTTTGATTTGGTGCAAACATTTTGAGAACATCACTAATGAGGTCTAGTCGATTCACCTAAGGGTTAAAATATTCGCATAAGGGTTAATAGTTTCTTTTGCGAAGCCAGCAACCGAAATTTCCAGTGCCTTTCAAATTTTTTCCCAACTTTTATAGAACACTCCCATTCTTTTCTATCTTCTTACTTGTTTCTGGACATAGAGCGGACCTTTAATAATACAGAGGAGGGCACCATCGTTAAGTGCTGCTGTTTCATTCGGTCCAAACATTTTGAGAACTCCCTCATGAGGTCTGACAGGTAACCGATTCACCTAAGGGTTAAAGTATTTTTAAAAGTATCCTTCTGAGAAGCTAGCAACCGAAATTTCCAGTGCCTTTCAAATTATTTCCCAACTTTTTTGGAATAATACCACTTTTTTCTCTCCTCTAAACAACACAGGGGTAAACCTTGAAGGGGTTATACCTATGGGCCACGAAAAACCGACTAGGTGTCAACCCTAGTAAGATGGAACTGATGCTATCCACGAGTAAAACCACACTGCCTCAATTTCAACTTCCCTCACTCGGTGGTACTACAATTTCTCTAACCTACAGAGCAAGGTATTTGGGTGTCAGGGTAGATACCAAACTTAATTGGAAAATGAATATTAAGAAAGGATAAGGAAAGCTTATATTGCGTATTGCCTGTGCCAAAGTACAAGGAGATTGGTGGTTGGAATATGAAGAGTAATGGACAAAGCGAAGTCCTGCCCTAATCTAAATAAATCAGACTATATCCTACCAAAGATTGGACTTCAATGGGGGCTTCCAGGTGAGTATACCCCCTCCAGACGTGAATGGAGAAGTGGTTTACTAGCGGAGGAGATTACTACCTCAATCTAAGCTGACGGGTCCCGAATGGACTGCGGTGTAGCGACAAGACATACTACGAGGAGCTTGATATTTCTTCATCTTACCTGTATTACTCCACTAGCTTCTTCCAAGTGAATTTCAAGTGGAAGTACAAACAAAGCAAGAACGGCTTTAAGCTTACTAGCAGGTCAACTCGACTTATCCACAATTTGGGTTCCCAGTCATAGAAACATTTTCGGCAACGAAAAAGCAGACGAGTTGGCTAAGTCGAGAGCACCTCTAGACGTATCCGGGGCAGAAAAGGTCCAAAATAGGTGGTGATCTACAACCAAATGCAGGATAACGAATCAGATATGTGATGAAAGCTCGCAGAAGTACTCACATGAAACAGATAAAATGTGTCTAAATCCTACCAAACCGGGCTCAACAATCTCTATAAACTAAACGAGATCGGTCACTTAACAACCTCATAAACACGAAGTTATTCCACAAAAAGACATCCCTATATCATTCGCTGGTTTGACTGAGAGCTCATACCTTCAACAGGATCTCTGTGAAGTTCATAAAACACACTCTATAAGGGAAAGGTCTCTAAACATTTGCGCATGACACTAACCGGTATGTCTTTATTAGGGATCTTCCAAACACTACTGGAGAGCTGTTAGCAGATTCAACAGTTGAGTTTAGGAAGCATAAATAGTCCATCTTACGGGTTCAGTTTGTGTTACTAGCTGATGGCCACAATCACGAATACTTTTCAGTACATCAACACGATATTGGGATTTATTTCTACAGTAAGGTCCTAAGCAACATATTCGGGGTAAAGAAAGATCACTTTCGCTGAAAATTTCAAAACTTTTGAACCATTTTAAGTATCCTCTATGCGACATAATTGTTTTCTAACACCTAAAGCTGGCAAAAATAAATTCCGCATTGGGCCGCAATGTAAGTCAGTAGTTAATGACGAAATAAAAATTTGGAGAAAATTGTGGAGATTTCTCGAGGGAAATAGATGAAAGCAAGCACTGAGTTGTATAATCTTCAACTCAGAAGAACGATCAGGCAATATTACATATGTGCATATACAAAAAGCGCTTTCTCATGACAGAACAAACTCTTTCTCATTCCAGAACAAGCGCTTTCTCATAACAGTTTCAACTCTAATTTCAATTTTTAGCTCAAAAATGTACTTTCTCCTGCATCGAAAACTCTGGCAACGCCAATTCTAAGCCTATCGCGGTTTTGTGTTTCTTTTTTGCAAATATATTTTTTCTATATGCAAATTGTTTGCATTGGACGTATGGATTTTACTATGCAATTGTTTTCAGGTTTATCTAGAGAATATTAGAAAATCCGCATTTTAGAAATTTCACGGCATTTCTATGAAATACTTTTGTTGTTTCGTTCATTTTTTTGTACCAAGTACTTTGCGTGTATTTTCAGTGCCGCCGCCCTGCGCTTTTTCGAAATTTCTATGCGCCAAATTTGAATCCGAAGCAAGCGCCAAGCAATAACCATAACGTGTTGCATATTTTAGTGGGTGGAAAGTAGCGCACAGTATATAAATATATATAAATATTTGTATATATATATATATATATATATATATAAACACGTGAAATCCACAAAATAGCGAAAAATATTCAATTTGAATTTCAAATGCAATTTGAAAGCGTGTTGAAGTGCAACGAATCCATTCACGGGGCATTTAGAAGTTATTTTAAGCGCCTACGAATATGCAAAAAGTATTTGCGAATCAGTGAAGCATGCGCGCATTTATTACGGATTTATAGAATTAAGTTGGATTAAAAAATAGTAGCATTTAAATAGAAGTTTTAAAGTTTCTAGTGAGTGAAGTGGATGGGGAACTTAAAGCTTTAATGACTCACACGAGACTTTACTTCTACATGGACCAGAAAATTAGCGTAGCGCTTTAGGGAAGGAGAAATTCAAAACTCCCTCAATCACCAGGGAAAATTTCTATCACCCCGCTTCCTCGCTGTTATTCTCACTTACTAAATCCACAGCGATCACATTCACTAACTGCAGGAAGGAGTACATACATACTTGATCTTAATATTGCAGTCGATGGCGTCAAAAACCCTAAGATTTTAGGCGTGGCTTTCGACAACTCACTCCTCACACGACCGCGATTTTTGCCACAGTACAAAGCTGCAACAAAATCCTCAAGTCGCTAGCCATGGAACACTTGCACAGTGAGGCCCGTATGCTGGGGTGCTTCCGCAGAAATCATCTCTGTAGTCACCTGCTTGAAGCGGAGCCACCCCAAAAGAGCATCAAGAGGTCCTTCCTCAACTACGTGGACGGCATAACACAATACGTCGACCATACTGCGGACGCAACTAAATTCGGACATGCATTGACCGCCAGTCACAGTGGAGCCATTAACACCTTAACACACTCCCACACACAGTGAATGGCATACTTGGAGCCAAACCACCACGCATCGTAGACCAAGAGCTCGAGTTGTCGCGAGAATCGAGAGTAACCCATGCGCAGCTGACATAACGAACATATATCCAGCGTGAAACGAGTCCCCGTATTACACTAACTACTTCTTTGCATGCCCTGATAGTCCTACACATCTGACACCCGCCTCACTATGGTCCCACCCTGTAAAGGCAGTGCGTTTCCTGAGCCAACCGTTGGATGATCTCGATGAAAGTGCATCAATGTATATATCGAAAGATATTTTCTTCCATTAAGCCATATCTTCCCTTATTCCTTACTCACAGTTGTATATTTTAACTGGAAAATTTAAGACCAGATTCCAAGAAGTTAAAGAATATATTATCTGCATTTGATTCATTAACTCCCCGTAAGAATTTGGCTCAATAAATTACATCCATAACTGGTTTATAATTCAATCAAGGTTGAGAACATCTGCGGTGGTCTGAAACTCGCATGCCCAAGAAGAGTCAGAGTTCAAAGCCTTGCTTACCCATCCTATATCGCCTAATCGTTATTTGGTATCGTAACTGGCTGTTCGAGTCAGCAAATACCTCAAGGGAATCCCATCTTCTGTTTCAAAGCTCACTTCCCCCCTTTTTTTGTTTTGAACGATCTAGCCGTGTCTTTAGACCAAAGAAAATTCCAGTTTATCTGGCGCTGGGTTTGTTTGAAGCAATCTCTTGTCACGGCTTCTGTTCAGAGAACTTCTACTTAACTAGCAATTCTGCTCAATAAGTCCTCTTTAAGAACTTTCGTTGGACAATTCTTTAAAACTGATGTGTGGAAACCCTAGAAATAGCCGTTGGTAATGACAAATTTCATCGGAATACCTGTCTTCCCTCCCAGTATTGTCGACCTATGAACTGAGAACATACTTTGCTCTACTTATTTCAATATTAAGCCACCATTTTAGACAAACTATACTGATTTCTTCTGCTCTCGGCGGTGGATGGCATTCAGAAGTTAAATCCTCAGCTCTCCAGGCAGATTATTTGTTGTTCATGAAGCTCCCTCGCTACAATTCGGATTGCTTTTTCGAAATATATTATTCTGGGTTATAAACTTTCTATCCGGAGAAAAACATATCTGATTTCACGAAATGGAGATTAAACAGAAACCGACATTAAAGGATTATCGAATAGTCTTTCATTCATTTTGCATACTAAAATTAAGATTTAATATTCGGTTTATCAGGTTTTTGCGTACAAAAATAAAGATTTGGTGTCTCAAGCACTAAAAACGTTGGGACTTTGTAACCGCGGCTCGATGTCGTATGGATAATGGATCCCACTTGGATGCTTTACACATGCTCCAACATTCCTTTTTAGGATAAGATGAAAGATAAGATGGTATCCAACTATCGAACCTCAGCCTTCCTGATTCAGAAATAAGGTGCTGAGGTAGCCTTGCAAAGCTAGAAATTTGACTTCACGAAATCGTTCTCGAAACGAAACCAGCGGAATCTCATTGTCAGACTTTGATTGCCAGATTTTTGTATATAAAAATCAATTCTTGGCTTCTGAAAACGTTGCAACTTTTTAACCGCGGCTCGATATCGCAAGGGTAATGGTTCAAACGTACGAATATTGATCTTATGAATGTTGAAACTTGACGTAGAAAATGATTACTTGAGGATTTTAATATAAGCAAAGTTCACTTAACGCCTACCGCCCTCACGGAGGAAAATTTTAACTGTGCGATAGCTCAATACAAAATAATCGGATTAAAAAGTCCCGCGCTTTCGGAATAAGAGCTTTCTTCCAGTTTATCCGGTGGTATATGCCAAATCCACAATGGCGTCAATCCATATTATATGCTCTCAGAAAAGCCATTTAGTCGAGGTCTTTGCCGAATTTAAGCAGTCCGAGCTCAGACAAGCAATGTTTTTTTTTTGATTTCTGGAACTTAAAGTCCATGGGTCTCTATTTTTCCCGAGTTCAGACAAGCATTTTTCTATGAATTCTGGAACTTGATTCAACCGGCGATGGAACCCAGGGGAACTTGCTGTAAGAATTATAGCTCCAAATCGAATAGTTTTAAATGAGACAAAGGCGCAACAACGGGCTTACTACGGGATCCAGAGCTTTTTATAGCTCAGCGAAGAGAGTTTGAGCTTTAAAGACGACAAAAATAGCTTCGAGAATTCAGCTAATACATTTTCACGCATAAATGTGCATATATTTTGTAATTTGGCATTACAAAAACAATAATAATAATAAGAAAACTATCTTTTAATGGCGGACAGTCAATGTTTGGCCTCAAAGTTTCATCACAACATAAAAGATTACGATATCCTGAATGACTGCTGTATATATGTACTTAGGTATGTAAGTATATATTTGTAAATATATATATATGTACACATATGTACATATTTGTTGGCGTGCGTTTGCATCAAATCCGATCTGCCTTTTGTTGCGTCATTCACAAATGTGTTTTCATTATTTTTCCGCTTGGCTCACTAGGCTTGTCTGTTTGATTTCCGTTAGTCCGATGAGATGTACGCGGTACATATTTACTACAAATACATATACATATATATACACACATACATTAGTACATATACACACACTTCTGTGCCATATAGACACTCTTAAGTACAAGTACATAAGCGAACAATAAGGGCGGAAAGGACCCTTTTCTTCGCAACAAATAACTTTGGCAACCATCGTTGTGTACAGTTAAATATGCGCAATACACTAATCCGTAATAGACACCGTTAAGTTGAGGCCGTGGTGCGCTTGTTAGGACATTGTTTACGCCTTCGTACGCGCCATTCGCAGCGAGAGCGGTCGGTGGTGGTGGCGGCGTTAAGTGACGCTTCAGTAAATCCTTTGACAATTGATATGCGGATATTTGCATATACAGCCGTAAATATTTATGACACACACACATGCCTACCCGAACATATACCCAGAAGGTATTTAAATAAGGTCTTTAGCACCCTAAGCGCTGTGAAGAATGTGAAATTAAAAATTAAATATGGCCGGATTTGCCAGGCTGTCACTCGCAAAGCAAACAAGCTTCACTTTTTGTTGTTGTTGCGCTGAATAAATTGCCCCCGTTGTTGCTGCAGACCAGAAACTGCGCCGATATTTGGTGCTTAGCAAATTTCCGACGGCATTCTATGAGCTCATAATTGGATAACTACTCAATTTAGCTGGCAACCCTGAAATATGCCACTTTGGTGAACATTCTACGCAGCATTTCGATATTCTAGCATTTTTCATAAGCCACTCTGGGGAATCATATAAAAAACTCTTTCAAAATATGAAATTAAGCTCAATAATTTAATGACATAAGACCACTAAGTCAACGGATTCCAAAGTACCTCATAATTTAGATCGAAGCTCACAAAAAGAAGATCCGAGGACTTCGTCTGCACAGAAAGAACGACCTAAACAGGCTTCTATAGATTTGAGAATATCGACAGAAGTCAAATTTGGAACCATGTCTAGAAGTTCACGCAAGTGAGGAAAGTTGTCTCAGCGCCATTCACTTGGGAGTGGCCAGAAACGATTATTTTATATATGGATCAAGAAGCTCACGACTTCCGGTCTTAGACCAAAAACATTCGCGAGCTAAAGTAAGAAGGCGAAACAGCCCTCTCCAGGGTTGTGGGCTGGGTTTAGATTGAAAAATGAAAAAAAAAAACAATGCGAGGACCGTCAAGGAGTGTTATGAAGCAGAAGGTACGTATATTGCTGAATTTGATACTCCTTGCAGAAGTGCCAAACGGTTTAGTGGTCTCGAAATACAATATCTGGGGTCAGTACACGCGCATATTGCGGCTACTTCACATTTCAGCCATTCGTGAATACATCAACCAATAGCTTTGGAGCTCATCACCAGTCAATTTCTTGATATTACCAGACTTTTGGTCTCGTCAAATATACATATGTAAGTCTGTCGGTTGCAACCAGCGTCATTTTGTCAGTAGTTTTTTGAGCACAATTTGCCTAATGAAGGCCTAAGTGCGGTCTGGCGACCCTTTGTCTACTCTTTCAACCAACCAATCACACCGTTAAGACGCATAAAAAGTCTTTTAATACAATTTTGTTCGTCAAACCCGAGATCTCATACTTCAACATCGAATTTTATTTGGTATACTGCAGTAAAGGAACGTATGTGACTCAAACTAACCTAAAATTTCGAGCGCTTATTGATTTTACTGCTATTTTTCTTAACTTATTTTTTTTTTTATTTTATTTTATGTTTTTTTTTTTCAATTTCTTGAAGATACTTCTGTGTCTGAAAACACTATACGTCAGTGAACACTGTTCTTTCATTCACGAGCTCATTTTAAAATGACATGAACTCAGGCTGCACAGCTGAATGACAGAGTTGTCTTGGGCGAAGGAAAAATAATGTCAAGAAAGCAAGCAAGAAGAGGGCCAGACATACTTGTACAAATAGACAGATACATAACGAAACATATACATATGTATGCATAAGGTTCTAAATGTGTTTGAAACCCTGAACACATAAATATATGTATGTATATTGACGTGGCGACGCCTTTTCAAGCTTACTTTTCCCACACGCCGTCCACATTTACTATCTTCTTACATTTGTTTTTTATTTTTCGTTTTCTTCACGCTTGGTTTTGTATTTTTATTACACAAAAGTAGCGCAAAGTAAGCCCAAAAGAGGCGCAGAACTTTTCAGCAAAGACATATTGAAAATCTAAGAATTTGTTGAAAGAAATTCGTGAAAATATTCCAAAAAAAAAAAGCAAACTTGCGCAAAAGAAAGCAAGCTGCAGTGAAATCATGACAAGAAGCTGACATCTAAATGTTGTTATTGTTGTCATTGACGTAAGTATGGCGGATAAGTAGTAATCAAGACTGACTGACTGCTGTGAGACGAAATAGGAATGAAACTTGCGAGTATGGTTGGCGTATAAGGCTACTATATTAAAGAAGTCAATGTCTAACTTAAAAGAAATCACAAAATTTCAGAAAATATAACTTGAAAATTATGATAATCTTTCATCAGAGATATGTGTGTGTAGATACCCATTCCGTCTTCGTTAAACCGACTCCCTGGGGAACGAGCCATCAAATCCATCGTTTATATTTCAAACCACAGTAATCTCGATATGAACTGGAAGGCTTCAAAGTTATCAAAGACTGGCAGGCGTACGAAGCGGAAACAATAATACAGAGGTCAGTCAAAACAATGAAAAGATAACTCACACTTTAAAGGGATATCAACAATTCGATTAACCAACATATTTGTAAGGCAACGAAACAGTTTGGGCTCAGTTGAGATAAAGTAAGAACAGCAGATCCCTTAGTTAAATCAGCAAGCAGTAGATAAAGAAAATTATCAAAGCCGCAACCACTGAATACTGGCTCTCAGAAAAGTACAGAGTGCGATTTCTTCTACAACAAAAGCCGAACCAGTAATCGGGAGCTTGCAACAAGGAAAAACTAACTAATTTCTCGGCGAAGGCTTGGATTAACATCGCCTAACCGCTTGATTGAGTTCAAGATACTGGATTTCGGTTAATAGTCAATACCATGAACCGAAAAATCTCTAAACTCAAAGCCTTAGGTTGTGGCGTAAGTTGAACTGAACCCAAATATAAGAAGTCAGAGAAGGCTTTACTCGTTAGAGGCCGAGATAAATGATGGAGCTTTACAGAATTAGATGAAATTTATTGAGCTCTTTCATCTCACTCCAAGCCCACAAAAGTATATACATATTTATGAAAATATTAGTTGAAATTGGTCGGATGAAAGCCATGAGTATCCCTATTTTTGGCCAATTTGAAAGATTTGGGTCTGCCTCGCACATCCCATAATGCCGCCGAGAATAATACGAGTATATTGAAAATCATCTTAGAAATGTGTTTCTCCAGAGATATTATATTAATAGCCTACCAAAAATACGTGGGAGCCTTTCCAATAGTCTCTCGGTGAGATGAGGTTGAAACAAGACTACCTAAGGGAAAAACGTCAGTGCCTTATTCCAAAGAGGTGAAAATTAAATTGGTGAATTGGACAAAAGTATTTCTAAAGTACTTGACTTTGAACGAGGTTATAGATTATTATGCTCCCATTAAAAGTAACCACTAAGTTTTGAAAAGATGTGGTAAATAATAAGTAAAACGAGCTAAGTTTTAATAGAAAGTTCGAGCTTGAATGAAACGAAAGTCGAATCTTTAGAACTACAACCTTAAATGGAATCGAATGCTATTTTCACGAGAATTTAAATTAATAGGTTGATTCGTTGGGTGAAAAGGGAGGACCGCAGGCCTTCGTTAGGCCCATTGTATTCCCGGGAGGTAACCAATTGAAGGCTTTTCCAGCAACTCAGAGAATTTGGTTAAAAAAAAACAGATTGTTTTTCACCTCAGCTGCAAGTGTATCTTAAGTTGGAGTATAAGAAGTTGTGGAATATGTCCCTTCTCATCCGGCTGAAAGCTGGGCATTCGCATAGAATGATACGACTTGAGCTTCAGTCAGCTAAATTTCGGGTGGAAAGAAGCACCTTTTGAGATTCAAAAACTTAAACTTCGGATAGAAATATCGCTTAAGAGCTTTAGTCACCTATATTTCGGTTAGAAATGTAGGGTTTAAGTTTCGGTCATCTAAATCTCGGTTAGAAAGAAACCTTTTGAGCTTGGCTCACCTAAATTTCATCTAAATCTCCACTATAAAGACATCTTCTGAGCTTCGGTCGCCGAAATTTAGTTAAAAAATTTGTATATTGGAGCCTTGGAAACATCAAATCCAGAAAGCTTTGTTGGCACAAGCTGTTGAACTCGGCATAACAACAGATCTTAGTCAGGGAGCTTCCGCATTAACAAGGCTAAAACATTTCTTCAATGAATTTTAATCTTCAATTTCCTTGATTTTTCATTAAAAAATATTCCTTTTCACACACACCCACACGTCCGCACTTCACACAACCCCTACGGGCTTACGGCTTAAACCAAGCGGAGTGCTCACAATTGTCATAGGCTTTCATCAGCATGCTTGACAGGCTCGAGTGCAATGACAACAACATCATTAGGACCGACGCTGGCAAGCCCTAAGCCCAGCAAAAGCGCTGAAGAGTTGAGCGCATGCAACAAAGGCGACCGAAAAAAAAAATCCACACATACTATATAACGGATTTTATGTATAGAATATGGCAGGGAGAAAACGAATGACTTTGTCAATGCAAGCGCTGATAAATTGATGTGGGCCATATTGATGCATGTGTGCTTATAAGCAGACTTGAGTGTTTGGGAGTGTGTGTGCGTGTATATGTCTAACACCCCAGAGACCCTAGCGACTTTCACTGTATGTGTTAGTAAAAAAAATATTATGCAGCTACTCGTGTCTTCCACATATGTAGTATGCACTTATGTATTCGTACTTAGGTAAATGCTTAAATGCATGGGTACTTACACTCGAATGCGCTACATGTCATTTTCTAATTACAGAGAATTTTTGTTTTCTTTCGCTTGCGCGGGCAGCAGCTGCTCGAGTGCGCATGCAAATTACAACAACAACAACAATAATGACAACAGCAACTACAACAACAACATGAAAATTGCAAGAACAACAACATAAAATAATATACAAAAACCACATAACAAAAAATACAACAAACAATAAAATTACAACAACAACAAAAACACTTTAACTGCATACAAAAATATAACAACAACATCTGAAGCATATTTTATACTTCCCCCAGATACCAAATACGAGTATGTGGCACAAAGCGCAGAACTGGCGTTGCAGCACTAATAAGTGGCATGCTGCAATCACTTACCACATATGCTAAGTCACTAATTTGTAAGAGACTTCTGTTTTGCTAAGTTTTGTTTTTCTAATTCCTTAATGCTGCCGCTAAGTCGCTAGCTTTGTACATATTTGTTGCGCCTGACAGGTCAAAGTTCAAGTATTGCCAACCATTTGACATAGATGAGGGCGTGTTGCCAATTAGCGCGCTTATAATTACTTATGCATTTATTTAAGTAACTGCTGAATATTAAAAAAATTTGCTGTACGTGGCGTAATTTATAGTATTTTAAGCACGTTTGAATCATTTTCGAAGAAATGCTTAAGTGGTGAACTTAAGTGCTTAAGTACTTAAGCAGATGCATACGCTATGTGAAAATATGTCGTGAAATGCAGCTTTTCTATGGTTATTATGAAGTTAAATATATCAAAAAAAATAATATTTGAAGAAATTTGCTTAAGTAAGTAACGTATGTACTTAAGTATTTAAGCAAAATCGTAAGCAGGCATATTTATTGGCATGATTTTGAGAATAAAATATAATTTTTTCACTATATACAAGGAAAAACGTTATCTTTTGCTACAGTGATACCCTTCACAGCTGTGAAGTATCACAGTTACTTACATAAATTACAGCAACAAATGTTTTTTTTTTGAAATTAGATGCAATTAATTTAAATTAATAAAAAAAAATACTTAAGTAATTTTCATAAGTACATAAGCATTTACTTAAGTACACATACAAAATATTCAAGCAAAAGCAAACATTTTCAAAGTCTTGCTACAAAACTTAAATAAATCGTAAATACTTAAGTAATTTTTTTAATTACATAAGCATTTGCTTAAGTTTTAACATATAAAGCTAATATTATTCCAAAAAAATATAGAATTTTTCTAAGTGAAACATAAATAATAATAATTAATTATAATAATAATAATGATAATAATTATAAATAATTACGTTAACAAAACACTTAAGTACTGGAATTACTTAAGCTAAATTTATGTAAATTATAACGAAATACATACATATTTTTACTGAGAAAATTTTCGACATTCATTCTCTAATTTAAACTAAGCAAAAATACTTAAGTAATTTTCCTAAGTGCATAAGCATGTACTTAAGTCTCCGTATAAAAAAATTAGGTAAAATTAAATATTTTTCAGAGCTTTACATACGAGTTCGATTTAATCAAATATATATACTTAAGTAATTTCATAAGTACATAAGCATTTAAGTAAGTACCGAAATTACTTAAGCTAAATTTAAGTAAATTATAACAAAATATTTTTCTCGAGAAAATTTTAGAAATTATTTTACTGATTTACATTAAACACAAATACTTAAGTAATTTTCCTAAGTGCATAAGCATGTACTTAAGTCTCCGTATAAAAAAATTAGGTAAAATTAAATATTTTTGTATTTTTGTAAGTATTGCATGCGCGTATGATTTAATCAAATATATATACTTAAGTAATTTCATAAGTACATAAGCATTTAAGTAAGTACCGAAATTACTTAAGCTAAACTTATGTGAATTATAACAAATTATTTTTCTTGAGAAAGTGTAGAAATTATTTCACTAATTTAAATTTAACACAAATACTTAAGTAATTTTCCCAAGTGAATAAGCATTTACTTAAGTACTCACATGAAACAACTAAGCAAAACCCAACATTTTTCAAAGAAGTACATGCATAATGTAAAGAATTTGAAATACTTAAATAATTCTCCTAAGCACGTAAGTATTTTTTCAAGTGCATAAGCATTTACTTAAGTCTCTATATAAAATAATTCATTAAAACGAAATATTTTTATATTCTAAGTATTGCATGCGAACTCCACTAAAACAAATATGAGTACTTAATTAATTTCATAAGTACGTAAGCATTTACTTAAGTACTTACATTAAACAACAAAGCAAAATTTAGCATTTTTCAAATTATTCCATGCATAATGTAAAGAATTTGAAATACTTAAATAATAAGCACGGAAGTATTTATGTAAGTTTTTATTATTGAAATTGTTATTTCTTTAAAGATGTTGCTTCTTTCCAAAAAATCATCAACGTCTAACGTTATTTACTGCATATCCTTAAGTAAATTGCATATTTTCAAAAGTAATTTTGCTAAGTAACAAGTTTTTACTTAAGTTTCTGCTGATTCAAGTCCAATTTCTTTGAAAATACTACTTCTTCTATGAAATTCTTCATAAATTCTATTTCTTCTCTAAATTTTTCTAGCAAATTCGCAAACTTTCCGAAGTAATTTTCTTAAGTACTTAAGCTTTTACTTAAGTTTTTACTACTTTAACTGCTTTTTCTTAAAAAATCTTGTTTCTTCCACAAAAATTATTAATATCTAAGCCATATTTAATTAAAACACTTAAGTAAATGCGCATTTTTCCCAAAGCCTTGCTTACATAATCAGAATTTTTCTTTCGAAAATATGCAAAAAACTGTTCCCCAAGCACTTCATAAACGCCTGCCCACATTTTCAGCATGGCGCCGACATTTTTTCCACACTTCTCATGAAATACATATGCATGTATTGAATTCACACGCATACACACACATACTTATGTACTGCTTAGTGCGGAAACTCATTTGAGGGTTGCTTAGGTTGACTAATCCGTTAGACTGTCAGGCACGTTGGCTGGGCTTGTGTGTTGGTTGGTGGTCGAAGTGTCTTGTTTGTCGATTGGTTAGTTGACAATTTGGTGACATGGCGACTTAGGTATGGATGTGGCACAGTGTGCTAATAAGATGTCGAAGGCGACAAAATAAAAATATATTTTTCAAACACCATTTTTCTTTCCCGAAGGATGCCATATAGTAGGTTGTTTTAATTCAAAATCTGTGGATTCTACGTATAATATCTGAGTAAAGAGTTTCAGCATATATAAATACATACTAGTATATTATATACCAACTAATACCAACCAGTCGATCTCGGCGTAGATGAGACTTTATTTTCTCGAATTAACTCCAACTACTTTAACCCTTGCAAAACAAATAGTTCTCGCCCACTGCTCTAACAAAATTTAGCTTCAACTTGTATTACAACAGCAATGTCCTATCTGAAGACGGTTCCACCTTGAAGATTATATATAGAACAAACAATCTTTAAAAACAACGAAGGTTATCTCCATTGACACTCCCTAACTCTTGAATCCTTAGATTAAAAATCTCGGTAAACAATTCCACGTAACTTAGATCCACTTTCCTTGGAAAACCCGTATAAATTTAAGCAATTCAAGCTTCCACCGATGCTTAAAAGCTACCATCTTTGAACTTAGAAACTGAGACTGAGGCTTTTGAGATTGTACTGAGAGTTCATCTCATCCCAAAGAATAGTTGTTGTATGGAAATATTGAGAATGAAGTAGCTGGAGATCACTATAGGGTCCAAATAGGACAAGAAGCTTACGAGTATAAACCTACAGAACTTCCTACGGCATATTTTTATTTAACTTTATCTGCCCTAGATCTACTGAAACTTCCGTGATGGTGAAACATAACTTTTCTCACTAGTGGGAAAAGGGATCAGCGCTCTCCATAGGAATTGGGTAGACTTGGTGCATCAAAAATCCGTTCTATCTGGGTCAAAGATCTCTAAATCCCTTCCGAATATTTCATATTCGGCAAGTATATTTGATGGCCCTACCGGACATCTTACAGTCTAATTTGATCAAACTTTATCTTCTTTCCACAAGCAGGAAAAGTGCTCTCTGAATATGTATGGAGTCGTTTTGATGTATCAAAAATCAATTCTATGTCGCAAAAGTCGTCAACCTGGTTCAAAGAACTCCAAATCCCTCTCGAATATTCCATATATTTCAGAAATAGATTTTTCTAGATGAGCTACTGGAGATCGGTATAAGGTCTGAATGCGGCTAGGATATTTGATAGACCAACCGAACTTCCTACAGTTTAATTAGATTGAATTGCCTTTGATCTAAATGAAGTTTACCTTCTTCCTATAAAAATTTTTAGCATTATAGATAAGAGTTCGATGGTTCTGTCTTACCAGCCGAAAGAATGAAGTTTTGTTAGGTAAAATTACAGCTCGTCAGAGACTCCGAGCTCTCGTGGATAGTTTCCTAGGTGCTCTTAGTACATAACCTGTATTTTGAGCGATCCTCGAGTTTAAAGATATTTGGTCCACATTTTCTGACGTCCTTTTGTATCAACTAGCGGGTAAATTCCGTCGGTCCTCACTTCACACTTCGAGCCTATGTAGATACGGCAGCTTCCTAGGTATTGTCCAAACTTAGCATATCTTTTGTGTGATTCAAAATTCTAAGAGATTCGGTCTGAATTCTGTGACAACCTTTTTTATATCAACCAGTGAGTCAAGCCACATCGGTCTTCTACTTTACCAAGTTGCCACCACAACTTCGTCCCATTAACTTTCCTAAAAACTTCTACATTTTAGTGTGCTGGTCCATTGTTCGCGCTGCGACTCATTAAATAAATTGAAATGCATGTCACCGCCTAAGCGACAAAAGTCACTTCGTCCACACACAAGCACATGCAACCCTGCGTCAACGAAGTGAAGTGCCAATTCAACTTTCTCAGCCAGCTTGCTTGATACCATATTTGCCTATTCTAATTTCAATGGAGCTTTTTGTGCATTTTTTCCCAGTTTTTTGTTTTCTAAAAATTTCTCATTTTCTATTTTTCTTTGTCATTCATTGAAATGCGCTTTCATTTGATGTTTCGTTGAGTAATGATTTTGTTTTTTACAGCTTTCTTTTTTATAACGTCGACTTTGCTTTGAAAGCTTTCCGAGCCACAGCGCTTCAAAGCACCAATGACGTTGATGTCTCCGACTGCAGGCGTGTGCTTGGTGTCACAGCCATCAGCTCGTGCCGTATATAGGCGAGGCGAGGAAGGCAAAGCGCAGCACAATAATGGGGAAAAAAACATTTAAAGAAAGAAGGAGAAGAAAAAAACTGCGGCGAACTCAATGTGGGTAGAAAATGTGAAGCGGCAAAAATGTCAACAGCTCCAATTAATTTGAAAAATTGACACAAAAGGCGCGCCCAATGCGCCACTGGATCCAACTGCCGGCGCGGACGGTAAGGAGAGAGCGGTGGTTGCAGGTGGAGAGAGAGCGCAGGTTGGAGGTGGAGAGAATTCGGAGGTTGAAGGTAGAGCAAGAGTAGAGCTTGGTGGCTTTGCCGCTGCTGCTTATGGGTCGTTATTGGTGGCTCGTGTGTCGGTGCACCTGGACGGAAATGAAGTGATTTTGTGGGCGTGCGAAGCGGTGGTCGCACAGCAGCAAACTCAAGTATTTTCCATTTTCCGTGTTTCTTCGCTCGTTTCACTTATTTTCGTTCGCCTCACAAGTGTGCGCCATTCAAATCGATGCTTTTCACTTCGCCCCACTCACCCGCCGGTGCCGGCGTCTTGTGTTTTCATTTTGCACACTCGACAGCGCACTAATTTGGTCGCCGCTTTTTCGTGTTGCACAAAAGTTGAAGTGGCCGCAATGGCAATGGCTGGCGCATAATTGCGCTGACGACTCCTCACGTTGAGTATTTAATTTCAATAATTATTTCGCAATGCAAAAAGAGACGTAATTATGCTAACAAGACTGCAGCTAACTAATCAAACCAGCGTGGCGTGGGGGGTGTAGCATATGGCAACGCTGGTCAAATGAAAGTGCGGCACGCTGGTGGTATGGATGTCACTTAAACGCAAGTGGCGATCGATTGATTTGCTGAACTTTGTTTGAAAGAGTATAGTGAAAATACTAAAAAATAATATGGAACCTCGGTCCACCAATAAGACTCTACTGCGTAGTACGCATATACAAAAATCACTCGTAATTAATAAATAATTTTACAGCTTCCATTTTGCTGGTTGAAGCACACTTGAGCGCTGCCTTGAACGGCCAATTACTGTGATTGAAGTGGCAGCGTCTTGCAGCGCAGCAAACTGGAGCTCGCCGTGCTGGTAAGGCAAGGAAACTGAAATCACATAGCTGACGCATATAATCGAAGAAAGCGATTTCGATTAGGAAAGTATGCTTCCCAAGATGGTCAAGTCTATATAAATCTTCCATAGATGGTCTAATTTGGATATACAATACCAACGGACCCGCAATTCAATTTTAAAGTTTGCGATCTTGTCATCTGCATTCCGAAAACGAATTGAAAAAACAGGTTCTTCATCTTTCCCGCACTATTATTTTACGAATTTCTTCCGTTAACACTGGTACAAGATCCAATGGCCAAACGAACCCTCTGAAAACTCTAAATTTCGCGTTCAATAAGCGAATTAATGAAGTCTCAGACAAAGTAACTCAGTAGTTCCAAATTCGTGATTAATTTTGTTTCGTTTACTCAGTCAACTTCTGTTTAAGAACTCACTGATGTCTCAACATTAGCCAGCTAACAACTTAAACCGCGACAGCTGGGTCTACATAAGCGGAACGTACCCAAATTTCCAGCCGGACCGTCCAAGAACTGCCAACTCGGCAACATCTTTCAACATTATCTAAGAAATATTTTCTGCCGCAACAGTGGATTTTCTACATCAACACTTGTGACTATAGCCTTACAAGATCCCACTAAATGGAAAGACTTACGATGAATTTTGCGACTTTCACTGGCTCTATTCTGCTACAAGCTACAACTCACGGTCCTTTCTAACGTTTAAAGGGAAGAACAGCAACTGATACTGAGTAGAAAATCCTCATGAATAAGGTACCAACTGAATAAAGCAACAAACAATGGATTCTGAAGTTTCGAACTTCCTAAGATTCCACAAACAGAATTTTAAGGAAAGGTTTTTTCATTTCATCGAGGAGAAAATGAAGTTCGAGATTTTATATTCATTATGAAGGTAAATAAAAAGTTCATTGACACCATAAAATGTAAACCAACGGGTCAGCGGTCCATAAAATGTAAGTAAAGGGGCCATTGAACCCGTAAAATGTAAATAAAAGGGTTACTGACCTCAAATGTAAACAAAGGTTGTGGACTTGGCTAAATGTAAACAAAAGGGTTACTGACCTCAAGTGTAAACAAAGGTTATGGACTTTGCTAAATGTAAACAAAAGAGCAAAATGCAGTTCGAGATTTTATATTCAAAGATTGACTAAATTAGTCTGCAAATAGTTTCATTAGCCTATTAAGCTTCTTTGAGTCTTCTATCTTTAGCTAATTTCGCTCTGCAAATTTTCAAAGACAGAGAATGCTTGCAGATTTCAAACAGATACAGCCGGTACTCACAACTTTCCAACGAAATGCAACTGAAATTAAAGTTTAGACTTCAATTCTCACAAACGCTGGATCTATGTTACCGGATTTTAATCGGCCAAAGGACCAAGAGCTAACATTTCGAAGATCTAACGCCGTTTGATTGCAGACACGAGAGACAGGCTGCTTTAAGAAATCTATATAAATCACTAAAGTAGCGTAGGCTCTGAGCTAAAAACTAAATATGGAAGTAGCAAACATTTTAAAATAAAGGTATACACATCTACCATTCTTCTCTCTTATCCACAACTTCATCTAAAGCAATAATTACGTCAATTGCAGTAGCAATTCCGACACACCGAAGAAGTAGAAATCGCAGAAATCTTTCGCCTTTCTTTACTTTCACTACCTCATACCGATCAACCTTTTGTTCGCATCTGCGTATCTCTTCTTCAACTGCCGCTGGCGATCGTGGTAGACGAACCAGCATCCTTATGCTCGAGAGGTACAGAGATTGCGTGCGAATGCAAAATATACAAAGATGAAGCGCTAGCTGATAGTATGAGTATTTAGAGCAAAAAATGTAGCAATACAATAATTGCTACGACAACAAAAGTAACAAAATCATAAAGCAAATACGAGTGGAGCTAATGATCGCGCTACAGCATTTGAACTGTGCGCAGGCGCCTCGGGCAGGTGCTGCGACTCATTGCAGTTGTGTATTTTTCTATTCGTATTTTTCTTCTTGGCTATTATACCTTCGCGATACTGATCTCTTTGCTTTACTTCGGCAATTGTTCAATCGCTCGGAATATCGTGTAGGCGAAATAGCAAAGATTTGCTTTTTGTTTGGCAAAAATTGTAAGGGAAAGGATACATTTCATTTCTGGTGGACAATTGGAGACAATTCGATATGATTCAATCAGTTGTATCTCTCCGAAGTATTTCCTTTTCAAGCACACTTGACAACAGTTTAAAGAGTTAGTAAGCCGCTTGGCGGCAAAAAAGGTTATGTTTTAGGGGATTAGTACTTAAGACCATAAATATGTAAGGTAGTCACACGAACATACACCTACTTTGTATGGGATTCATTGAAACAGCGCTATCGCCTTCAATATATGAAAGCTAATAATAAATAGTTAACGAATATATATATATAAAAACAAATAAATTAGAATAAATAACCTAGGGGCTTAAACAATTTGGCATAATTCAATGACACCATCGGCAAGGGTTGTGGACTTGGCTAAGTGTAAACAAAAAGGTCCATAAAATGATAACAAAAGGGTCACTGACCCCCAAAGTAAAAAATGGTTGTTGACATGGTTAAATGTAAACTAAAGTTGTTGTAAACAATGGGTTTTGACTTGTTTAAATGTAAACTAAGGTTGTGAAATTGGCTAAACATAAACAAAAAGTTCATTGACCCCATAAAATGTACTCAAACAGGTCATTGACCTCAAAATGTGAACAAGGGGATCATTGACCCCATAAAATGTCCTCAAAAGGGACAGCGACACCAAATGTAAACAAAGGTTGTGGACTTGGCTACATGTAAACAAAGTTTTGAACTTGGCTAAATGTAAACAAAAGGGTCAGGGACCCCACAAAATGTAAACAAAAGGTTCATAGACCGCATAAAATGTCAACAAACGGGCCAATGGCCCCAAATGTAAAAAAGGTGGTGGATTTGGCTAAATATAAACAAAGGTTGTGAACTTGGCTAAATGTAAACAAAAGGGTCAGGGACCCCAAAAAATGTAAACAAACAGGTCATTGACCTCAAAATGTGAACAAGGGGATCATTGACCCCATAAAATGTCCTCAAACGGGTCAGCGACACCAAATGTAAACAAAGGTTGTGGATTTGGCTAAATATAAACAAAGGTTGTGGACTTGGCTAAATGTAAAAAAATTTAAATAAAGGGGTCATTGACCCCATAAATTGTAAACCAGCGGATCAACGACCCCAAAATTAAACAAAGGTTGTGGATTTGGCTAAATGTAAACAAAGGTTGTGAACTTGGCTAAATGTAAAAAAAATTAAATAAAGGGTTCATTGACCCTCATTTTTCGATACTTTTATTTTTTTATATAAATATTTTTTTAAATAATATTTTTTAACATGTTTTAACAAAGGTGTTTTTTATAAAAATATTTATTTTAGTACTTATTAAGAAAACTTAGTATTTTAATTTCTTCATGAAAGAATTTTTTTCAAAGTTTAAAAATAAAAAATTAAAGCAGAAGTTAAAAAAAAAATATTTCAAAAATTATCTGGCAAAAGTAAACACTTTTTTATGATTGAATGAAGAGATTTTTACGCTACGATGACAACAACAAAAAAATTTAAAAAATATGTATTTAAATAAGCACATACTTATAATACTTATATACACAAAACATAAATATGTATGTACATTTAAGTATGCATGTATGTATGTACATATATTTCAATACTCATGCTTCCCACAACCTTTCTACGCCTGCCCCACATGCCTTGAGTCTGCTAAGACTGCTATTGCGAATTCTCAAAGCGAAATCTTCACAGTTCTTATACATTTCTTTTCAACTCTTACATAACATTGTCTGTCCGCATGTAAGCATGTGTGTGTGTGCACAATTTTTTATTGTATTTTGCTTGCAACACTGCCACATGTTGTACGTAGTATTTATTTAAGCCGCGAGCATGAACTGTAGGCAGCGTCTTTTTATTTTTGCAATTTCTTTTATTTTTTTTTTTTTTTTTTTTTGATATTTTTTATTATCTCTATTTTGCTTATTTTCGTATATATTATGCTGTCGCTTTGTTTTGTTTTGTGCTCGACTGCGCATTCGATTGTCGATTGTTGCATGGTGCTTGGGTGCCGCGAACTACACACATACATACATACACATTATTTAATACTAAATGTAAGATGTACCTGTAGTTGTTGTTGTTGTGCGCAAACAAAAGGCAGGATATAGCGAATATACAGGGTAAATAGCACCCTTGAGCCGCGAGCAACGCAATTGTCTGTCTGTTCGTTCGTATGTAAGTATGTGTAACGAATCGTGCATACGCATTTGCGCAATCAAAACAAAGTACAACAACAAAAATAGCAAAGTAAATCAGCAATAAGAAATGAAATCAAATGAAATGAATCGCGGCTTGAAATAATATGCAGTTGTAGGAATATAAAAATACAGCCAGCTCCTCAGGTAAAAGTGCACATCTGTATTCGTGTTGCCATGTGTGTGTGCGTGTTGGTAAGGGCAATCTTAGATAAGCGTAAATAAAGTAGCTGCAAAACTATTGTGCGTCTGCACTTCCACTGCCGTTTAGACATGATAATCTGCGCTATTTAACCACTCGAGCAGCTTTGACGGGCTATGTGGCATGCAACAAAATCAGTTGCATGCATTTTTGCTGCAGCAAAAAGAAATTCAGCAGCATTATTTAACTAAATTTGCACAAATATGGCAGAAATGCAGCACAATCATGCGACTTAAATGCAGTTTAAGCGAAAAATAGCAAAAATGTTAGTCTATCCGCAGGAGCAAATTTGATTAAGTGGGCTTCAACTGTGCCAATTTATAGATTTCAGCCGAAAGAGTCACGTAAGAGTAAAGTTTAATGTTGCTACTTCAATATTATATAGAAATTGTTTCCTTTATTGTTGTTGTAGAACAATAATATGGACTTATTTGAATTGTACAGATAATGGCCTTACCAATTTGAGCAACCATTAATCATTAATCAAGCAATTTTTCAACACAAACTAGCTTGAAAAATATAAATAAATGATATTCTGAAATATTTTTTCTAGAAAATCATACTCAATCTCGAGCAGTAATGCAGGATTAGCCGAAGTAACCGACGCCTAAATTTAGGCAAAGGAATGAATTAATTAATAACTGTTAAAGCTTGTAGAAATAGGTTATAAAATAAAGAAAAAACGTTAAGCGTAACTATAATACCCTCCACAGGTGCATTTCTTATGCATAAAAGCCAAATAATATAGTTTTCCATACAAGAACTTGATTTTGATCGCTCAGTTTGTATGACAGCTATACGCTATAGTGATCCGATCTGAAAAATTTCTTCGGAGATTGTACGGTTGCCGTGGAAAATATTCTGAGCCAAGTTTCGTGAAGATATATTGTCAAATAAAAAAGTTTTCCATACAAGAACTTGTTTTGGATCGGTCAGTTTGCATGGCAGCTATATGCTATAGTAAACCGATCTAAGCAATTTCTTCGAAATTCGTACCGCTGCCTTGTATAATGATCCATGCTAAATTTCGTGCGAATATCTTGTCAAATGAAAAAGTTTTCCATACAAGAACTTGATTTGGAACGGTCAGTTTGTATGGCGGCTACCTGCTTTAGTGATTCTATATAGGCGGATCCGACAAAACAAGCAGCCTCTTGAAGTGAAAAGGACGTGTGCAATATTTCAGATCGATATCTCAAAAACTGATGGCTTAATCTAACTAAAAATTTAAAACTTCATAGAAGAAAATCACACCGCGAACCGAGCTCAAAGGTCCCCTCTTTCAAGAATCTTTGGGTCGGCCCGGCGCCTGACTGATACCTTTCCATTACTTCTATTAATAAAAAAAAACCTGCCTGACATCAGATTTTTCACACTTTCAGGCCAATTACAGTTTAAGGAAAACATAAAGCGCTGTCGTCTAAGTAAACTAGTTGCCATGAACTCTGGAATGTGGAACTCAGAAGCAGTTTTTTGTTTTCATTATTCAGAAATATGTATACATCCCAATTGGTTTGAAACTTTGCTAATCTGCTTTGGAAAACTTACAAATTCTCACTAGTTTCATAGAGCATTGGAGACGGTAAACGAACTTCATATACGGTTGGTACGCTTTTCGAATCTTTCCAATGAGTTACACTAATATTGAAACCTTAAGTCCATCAGGCCCTTAAGATCGAATAGTTCTTATTACAACCTGCCTAATCTGAGTTTTGTTTGTTGCTTGAAGCTTTCTGAGTGAATGAAGCACTCAGAGTACCACTATTATAAAAATCTTGTATCGACTTTGAACTTGAGACCTTCCAACCAGTTCCATTAATATAAAAACTTGCTAAACTGTGTATTTTCATACAGTTTTGTTGCTAGAGCTTTCTGAGTGAGGGAAACCTTGAAAATAAAGAAACATACTCCAAGACCTGCCATGGTTTTAACGGTGCGGAAGCAGTCTTGACATTACCTCATGAGCCATTTTTGCTTAGGTGACAGAATACCTTAAGCCCAGAGTTCATCCAAGTCCAACAAAGAGTGCTATGCCAAGTCCTTGCCTATTTCTTTATAGTAGAGGCAAGCATCGGAAGTCGGAGTGCGGAACTTTATTTCGCTAACTAAGGCTGCGGATATTCCCACGACAGTAAGCGGTATGGATCCGGTAACTAGAGATTATAATCCCTACTTTAGCCACCAAACTTGTGTGTCATCCCACACAAAAAACATAAGTTTAGTCCGTAAATTCAAAGTTCAATACAATTTCTTCTTCACCGTGAACTACAACAACTGAAAGACTCACAACAAATTCTGATCTACTTTATTCAAAATGGTTGCCAATACTCGTCAACAACTGTCATCATTTTCAACTTCGACAGCTTAATTTTTGTTGTGACGTAGTCGTATCAGCGACCGCTCTCTCCTCCCCTTCCCTCACTACACCCAATCCCAGCTTCATCATTTGCAATTACTTATGCACTTTGTGCGCTTCATGGCGTCGGAGTGTCAGTAACAGCAACAACAAAATCACCAATATCAACACCACCCTTACCGACCATTCAAGCCCATTCATTGCCACGCCACCCCCGAGGGAGGCAAATAAATTGAAGAGCTGAAAATGCTGTTAAATTAAAAGCGACAAATCCGGCGTTCGAGCGGAATTGTGGAAAGTGAAAAGTGATAGGCAAAGCGTGTGTACGCACGCACTTTTAACGCTTCCCTTTTTTCATTAAAATATATAGCACAGCAACAACAGCAACATCAAAAACAAGTATTGAAAAGGATATGACGGATTTTGGCAGGAAAATGGAAAAAAAAAACTTTTGCATTGAAATCAAAAGCAGTGAAAATCAAATTAGACCCACAGATGGGCAAAGGAGACAACGGACGACTGCACGTGCGAAGTGTAGTCCTTAGGAAAAAATCAATAGCGACCATTACGGCATGGATATGTATGTAAAAGAGTATGTAAAGAAGTATATACCCAGCGCTTGTTTTGGTAAACTGTCTTTGCCTCCATGGCAGCGCTCGAAGATGACATGGAACAAGCACGAACTCTGTGGCTACTCACGAAAAGTTTACGCTATAGTATATCAGCTGAACCTTATGCATGTTTGGAGCTTCGGAGGGTTTTATTCATGAGTCTACTGCAAGATTTTTGGAATCAACTTAATTCTTGTATGAGTTCTTCACTTCAAAGAAGTCGAAAGTCTCCAAAGAATTCACAAACTTGTTCAAATTTCCATTTAGTTGTAGACCTGGTATCCAAATTAGACACTTATTGGGCTCATAAATAAAATGTATTCTGATTACTCCTTAAATACCAGTTGACTTGGATCACGGAGTCGTCAAACCGAACTCTGGCGGCTCCTTCTCTACTCATATACCGGCGAGGGAGTTGTGGATGGGAAGAAGCCGTTGGAGGAAAGTGGTAGTGAACCCTCTTCATGGATGAGTCAAAACTTGTTGAGAAGGTTGGTGGAGAGGTTTACTGTCAGGACCTCACCATCAATTACAGCTTCAGATTTCCTAACTATTACAGTGTTTTCCAAGCCGAGGTTGCAGCCATTAAGGTAGCAGTTGATTTACTGCTCCGGAGTGCGGCCTCCTTCAGAAGACGAAGTAACCATTCACTCAGATAACAGAGCGTCGATGCTAGTCTCATTAAGAGTGCGTTCAGGGTTGGTCAAGGAGTGTCTAACCTCGCTATCAATAGTATCGAGTATCTTTGTGATAAGATTGGTATGGGCGCCAGGAGATAGCGGAATCGCAGGGAACTGTAAAGCTGATGAGCTAGCTAGGAAAGGCACTATAGAACCACTATCGGTAGAATGAGAACCGGTCGGTGCTTCCGTAACCTCTTGTGCTCTTCTACTAGATAGCTGGGCTTCGCGGAAGCTTGGTCGGTACTGGGCCGCCATCGGTACATGCCCTGTCGTAAAAGCCTTTTGGGCCAAGATCGATCGCAAGAGATCTAGTGATCATTTTGCCCTCAGTAAGGCTAGGCTCTTTTTAGTTGTGGGGCTTTTAACAGGCCTTTACTGTATTGATGTGCACACTGTCAGGCTGGGAATCCTACTAGACGCGATATGCAGAAGCTGTATGGAAGATGAAATGGAAGGAACTCGTCATTCCTTCTTTACTTTCCCGCGTTTAAGAAGTCAAGACTAAAACACTTGAGAGCACATACCTTTAGACATTCCACCGCACTGGCGGGAAAGGAACTTAAATTTATAAGTTCGAACACAGGAGTTCTCTTTTTCTATGGTTTTACAAAGGACTGGTTACTTGGTTAACAAAAACAAACAGATTTGCTTCCGCGCGGTGGAATCTGCTAAGTTAAATGACCACGGTCTTCTACTTCTGCGGACTTTTACATGGACCATTAGTTGAATTGGCTGAACCTAGTGGAGGTAGTCCGTCACCTGAGCAGAAAAAGTTGGCTTGGCATTACCAAGGCCTCTGCGGGTTAAAACCATGGCAGGCCCCGGAATACGTTTCGCTCCCTTCATCATTAAGTGATAAATATAGGTTGAAATTGCCCTCTCTTCACACTGCCGGCCTTGAGCGCTCTGCCTCGCAAAGATGTGCGCCGTCTTAGCCTTGTAACTGAGATAAATTTGACGTCTAGCTTTGGGAAGGTGAATAACCGCTCCGAGAGGCCTCTTACAGATATGAAGAAAATAGCAACAAAACAGACGAGGGAGGAAGAAGGTCGATGTGTGAGACAAAATTTATGCCCAGAAGTCCCCCAGAAAGCACACTAACAAATTTGTAGAAACAGGGCTTTTTTATAACATAAATAAAAGTGGAGGGGATATCAGGGTTCTTCTTTCCTATGGGCTGCCAAGACCTTTAAAGAGAGTTTGTTTGAGACACTTACGACATTGGAAGTTGGAATTTTAGGATGTGACCATCATCTTAAGGATATTGACTTTGAATCGTACATCCACGGCTGCTTTGTAGAGTAGTTGACTGATTTCGGAAGACAAAATATGAGACCGAAGTCCAAGAAAAAGTATGCTATAGACTACAGTTAAACGCAAATAAGAATGCAAGGTTCGTGCCTGCGGTATTAAGCCTGCGAAATACTCTCAGGGGATTGAGAGTGCAAAACAAATCCAATGATGGATTTGGTACCAAATCTCGGCGACTATTTCAAAAAAGTTCTACCAAACTTTATAGAATCGGCTGCTATAAGGAACGTTTGGTGGAAATGGGCCGCAGCACTGAGAGCCCGAACTACGATCCCCATTTCCGATTGGTGACAATATGCCTAAGCTCTAAGAGCTCGAATTTACTCTACATTCTAAGTACGAAGACGAGAAAAAGGTACGGACCGATCCAGCCGGGTTGCACAGGGCTTACAGCAATATGTATCTCTTATTTTGCAAAGATGCAAAACTAAGAAACTCTGTATTCAATAAATTTACTTTAAAACGCATTTTCTGCACTTTACAACACAGCAGAATCCAAATACAGTGGTCTGCAGCGCTCTTTATCTCGAGAATGCCGATCGGTGAGCTCCCTCGTTAGATTTCCTGGCTTCTTAAAGCTTTAAAATTTATAGAATTGTTTTTGTAGTGAGGAAATTTGTTACTTTAAAGCTGCGTTTGACTTTATTGCTTGGAAATTGCAGCAATGTTGTGTTAGGTATAAAAAATTTACAGTTATAACAAAAAATCGCTGCGAAATTAGTGTTTCTTCAACGCACTTAGTTGAAAAACAAAAATATTTTACAACAACTGCATGAGATACTAAAAAATCACACGCCATATAACGTTTTCAATGCACAAAAACATCAAACGGCTGAGCTACAACAATAAAAACAACAAAATAGCGCTAACTACACTTCATTATGTTCAAAGTCAGAATTCATTTGATGCTTTAGACATATACATATGTACTCCATACATACATATATACATACACAAATTACGGCACATATGTATGTAGGCTACTACCACTTTCTATATACTTATATGTATCTATACAATTAGGTATATATGTTTATATATGCGCACATCAGCATCCAGATCTGTCAGCCGCCATCAGTTTCTCAGCCTGCAGGCAACAACACCACCAAAGCGCTCTTGACGGTGGTTGAAATTTCAACAAAATTGTCCAGCTGCTGACTGGCATAGACAGCGTTGTTGTTGTTTTGTGTGTGTTTGCTGTCGCTGTTGATGCGGAGAAGCTGCTTAGGCTGTTAGCTGTTGGCTGATGGTGGTGGCGTCACTGATATCCCTGCTATTGTGGCTACTTATTGTTGTTGTTGTTGTTTTTTGTTGTCACGTTGACAACCAACAACGCACACACGCTATGAACGCACTTATGTATACCATATATATGCATATACACCGTTATACAGCAGTATATAGGCGCATTTCATTGTTTGTAGTCTACTTTTAGGGGTGACAAGCTTTTCACTTTCATTCTTTTAATTTGCGCTTATCTGCCCGGCGGGCGCTTCAATAGCAGCTACAACAACAACATTTATAATAATAATAATAATGGCAATAACAAAAACAACAAAAAATTACAAAAACAACAAAAGCAGCGTGTCCATATTGATTGTATGCTCATCAAACAAAGTAAGAAGGCGCAAATGTTCATATCGGCACATACACATCCAACACACACACACCTATGCAATCTACACTTGAAAGCTGACTGCTGTCGCTGATTGTGACGCGTTGATAACTCGAAATTGGTAGCAGCAGCAGCGCTAGTAAGAGCCACCCTCTATTAAGTAGCTAGACAAATATGCCGTTAGGCGCAAAAATATACACACATAAATATATACGTGTGTATGTATGTATATAAGACATGTCCATTGTCGACTTTGGCTTGGAATCTGCCATTTGCGTTCCATTGGCTTTGCGTTGCCCCGTTATTTACACATATCTCTAAGGGGGTTGTTTGCTTTCGGCTTTGTTGGCTGTCAACGCGACCGACGGACATTGGCAAAAGTAAAGCAAAAACCTACTCTATACAACAACAACACCAATGATGTTGTATCTTGATGTTCTATCTAACTGTGAATGGCGCGCCCTTGCCACCTTCCCAGCCCACAGGCGCACAGGCGCTCGTCAAAGCTGTTACGCTTGACGCACTCTTAAGCCCAAATGTGTTATATCGAGGTCCTTAAAAAGGAATTTGAGTATATGTGCATGTGTGTGTGTGTGTGTAATAAGCATAAGTAGTGACAGTCGAAAGCTGAAGTGGAAGTAAAATTAAACGGAAAATGCCATTTAAATTGAATTTGTGCCACACATATCATGGCGGCTTCGGCTAAGTCTCATCATTTACGAGGGCGGTTTGGGTGGGAAAGCAAATTTAGTGGGTTGACAATTGTTGTTTTATATACAAATACGTATAAGGAGATATAATACAGCGAAACCAGAAAAAAATCAACAGAATAGTTTCAAAAGAAAGCAGACAAAAAGGCAGGATAAGATAAATAAATGAGGTTTGCACCGCGACCTAAGGAACCGGTTTTATAATCGATCTAAAGCTAACGTCACGTCTCATTGGTTCGAAAGAAGTTCCGTGAATAGAAGTTTCGCGGATCCGGTTTTATAACCGACCTAGAGTTATCATCACGTCACATTGATTCCAAGAGATCTCCCGCGAATAGAAGTTTCGCGGATCCGGTTTTATAACCAATCTATAGATAGCTAACATCACCAAGATTCCAAAGAATAGAAGGTTCGCGGATCCGGTTTTATAACCGACCTAGAGTTATCATCATATTGATTCCAAGAGATCTTCCGTGAATGAAAGTTTCGCGGATCCGGTTTTATAACCGACCTAGAGTTATCATCCGGTCACATTGATTCCAAGAGATCTTCCGTGAATAGAAGTTTCGCGGATCCGGTTTTATAACCGACCTATAACTAACGTCACGTCACATGGATTTCAAGAGATCTTCCGTTAATGAAAGTTTCGCGGATCCGGTTTTATAACCGACCTAGAGTTATCATCCGGTCACATTGACTCTAAGAGATCTTTCGTGAATGAAAGTTTTGCGAATCCGGTTTTATAACCGATCTATAGCTGACGGCACGTCACATTGATTCCAAGGGATCCTCCGTGAACAAAAGTTTTGCGGATCCGATGTCATAACCGATCTATAGCTAACGTCACTTCACATTGATTCGAAAAAATATTCCGTGAATGAAAGTTTTGCGGATTCGGTTTTATTACCGATCTATAGCTGACGTTACGTCACATTGATTCCAAGAGATCCTCCGTGAATGCAAAAGTTTTGCGGATTTCATAACCGATCTATAGCTAACGTCACGTCACATTGACTCTAAGAGATCTTTCGTGAATGAAAGTTTTGCGAATCCGGTTTTATAACCGACCTAGAGTTATCATCACGTCACATTGATTCCAAGAGATCTTCCGTTAATGAAAGTTTCGCGGATCCGGTTTTATAAACAATCTATAGATAGCTAACATCACCAAGATTCCAAAGAATAGAAGGTTCGCGGATCCGGTTTTATAACCGACCTAGAGTTATCACCACATTGATTCCAAAAGATCTTCCGTGAATGAAAGTTTTTCGGATCCGATTTTATAACCGAACCTATAGCTAACGTCATGTCACATTGATTCCAAAGGATCCTCCGTGAACAAAGCTTTTTTAACGAAACTTTAGCTATCATCACGTTGATTCCAAGCGGTCTTATGTAATATTTTATGTGAGATGACCGAATGTAATATATTACAGTTACCGAAGAGTAACTGTCATTAATAAATCTTTATAAACATCAGGTTCTGCAAGCTTTAGGTATGAGTAGCTGCCAAAGCTAAGCCGAATATCGAAGTCAGAGAGAGAATATGTCTATTCTAAGAATATTCCGATGTTCTTTAGTCGGGTATGTTCGACCGTAAATATTTCCGCAAAGAAAAGATGTTGAAATCCCTTACTGCTTCGGTAATATTAAGAATAACAACCAAAAACCTGATGAGAACTACAAAATCTAGCGCGAAGTTTTCCAAAGGAAGAGTTTCTTTCAAAACAAGCGAATTCTTGCATGGAATCGGCTTTAACTCGATTGAACTCAACAAAACGGGCGTCCATTAATAAAAAAAAATATTGAGAGTTTGAAATGAAGTCTACGACCACTCTCTGAGCTCAGTTAAAGGCGTGGAAGGAATACTGGAAAATCACACATATCCTATCAACTCTGTGTATATTTAGTCTAAAATTTAACACCACCTTCACGGAACCTCAAAGAAGGGCTTGTGGGTATCATGAGCATCTTTCCTGGGAAGTGTACCTATATCAATCAAGCTATACTCTAAATGATGTTTCAGAATCCAAAAGCACTGCGCTTCATGTTTCCTAATTTTACGGCCTTGAGTTTAGAGTTTAATTTAGGGGTTACGACCTTTCCATTTACCTACAATTTACCGTCGGAAGCACGTTCAAGTCTTATGCGAAATTTTCCGACAATCATCGACTATTGCTCAGATTGTGCTCTTCAATTTTAGTCAAGGGAAAACCAACTGGTTTTGGTTGTATAAAATATCCAAGCTCCGCTGGTCTATCACCTCCGGAAGCACTATAGGTTGGCTGGCTATAATGAATTTGCGTTCGGAACGTGCTTCAGTCATCTTCTTCTTCATCCAACACTTCGGAAAGTTACTCATAAATACTGTTTTAGACATCAGTCCAGCCTTTCTAAAGACCAGTGATAAAAGACTACCTGTACCCAAAACTGCGCTACTTGGAGTCGACCCTAAAATCTAGTTTTAATAATCAGAACTTCAAACGGAGTATGGCTTACGAAGAAAGAACGATTTTTTCGAAGCAAGAAATCGAAGACAATCACCATTTTGGTCTCGGTTTCGGCTTAGATTTACCAGTTATTACTAAGAAAGAAGAGAAGAGAATTATTCGAAGAAAGTAGTGATAAGTCCTCAGACTATCAAGGCCACAAATAACTATATCGGTTATAGCTACAAGCCTTTGAAAAAAGTTGAGCTCTTTAGAGCTAAGAACAATACCCAAATGTGGTTCACATTGCACAGTATGAGCCTTTGTTAAGGTCCAATAGACCAAAAGTTTTGGACTTATGCAATACCGACTATCTTGAATACCAAGTTCCATTTGCAAGTACAGAAGAACTCGCTGCATAAGCGGTCATTTATAGACTTTTAGCTGCAGGTTCTAGTTTAACTATGATCTTGAAACTAATATTATGGCGACAAGATCTTAAGACGTCCAAGGAGCCCAAAAGATGTCTTTACTTTTCCGTTCCTACGACAATCGGGTCCACGTAACCGGAGCGCAAGTGGAGTTTTTATACGACGACGACAACAACAACAAAATTTCTTTACTTTTAAATCGATGAAGCTACACTTATTCAATTTTTAAATCGACATACAAAAGTAATACCCGCTTCAGGCCGCATTTGGAGCAGAGCTTTTAGCGCCTTCTAAGCACCATGTCCTTATACTTCCTCATTATTATTTTATATACCCACTTTCAGGGAATCAACGCTGCCAGCATACAAATGTACAACAACAACAACAAGCACATAGCAGGGAGATAATTGAATAAAGTTTCCCAGCACTTGAACACTTACGTAAGCTTTTTTGGTGGAGAGCGCCAAAAGGAGCCCACCAACATGCGATTTGTCTGCCGTTATTTACTCACACAAGCAAACAAGTACATATGTTTATATACATATATAACACTCTCATACAGTTCATTGTATATACCGTTCGATTGTGTGTGCGCGCTGATGAAACTGTCATGGCGTCGCAGCCAACCGGGCGTGAGGCTCCACACGGCTAATAAAGTCTCAACGCGTCATTTTTTAGCCTGTTACGTCGTGTTTTTGTTTTTGTAGCCAGTTCCACGTATTCATGCCAAACCAACAACATTTGGCCCCCAAAAACTATGTATAAGTAAACAGTGCCACAATTCGCAGAGCTTTCACACATGCCCGCCGCGGGTCTCTTCGGTTTATTTGTGTTAATGTAGCTGGAATTGCGCAAGCTTCCTAAGTTTTTGGTCCACACTTGCGCGGCAACCTCGCTATTTACACTTTCCACAAATTTCTGTTTGCTACGGTCTAACTCCGTCACCTTCCAGCACTTCGATTATGCTTTTTTCCTAATTTTTTACTGCTTTTACGGGTATATACTTGGGCTGTACAAAGTGTTTTCCGTTAACGCTTCTATCTCTCACGCTTGCTTTGCGCCGATATACCTGTAGGAAAGCAGACAGTTCGAAAATCAGCCGAATCCTGTTCCACTTTAGGACTTTAAAGTTCGGAGATCAGAGCTCCAAATCAGTTTTGGGTTTTCAGGCGAATCTTATTCAACTTCAGGACTTCAAAGTTCGAAGCTCCAAGCTCTCTTTTTCTCAAGCAAATCTCTTTCAACTTCAAAACTTTACAGTTCAAAGCTCAAAGTTTCAGTGCAAATGCGGATCTTCACAGAAAGCCCGTCCATAGTAAAGGTACACTACTTTGGTCCCCCCGCTCTCTGGCAATTCATTTTGAGTATAATTTTTAATTTCTCCTTCAAACGGCTAATGGATCCTAGAAGCTATAAAAGTAAACAGGCTTTCCAAGTTTTTGTGGAGAACTAAAATATCTAGCCAAGAACCGACGGAGAAGCACAGAAAAGCTTATGAGCTTTTTATCAAAGCCATTTAGATCCAAGGTTTTTAGGACATAAGCTTTTTAGGTTAGCACAAAAGGAAGGAATGGCTTGTAGATATAAGTTTTTAACTCCTAGGAAATCTCTCTAAAATTCGATATTAGTTTCGAAAAGATGAAAACCGTTGAAAAAGGTCAAAGCTGAAAAGGAAACGATAAAGGAATAACAGATGATCCCAAAAAAACACAAACCACACTAAGAGGCCAGTATTTCGCAGCGGGAAGAACGTTAAATAGGAACCAAACAAAAACAAGTCGGAAATATAAGAATGAGGAAAGGAAAAAACTTAAAAAACGCACAACAATTCATAGAAAAAATGCCGAAAAGCAAATACGAGTACATAACAAATACATAAGACTCCATAAAGCGGCTGGAATAGCACGAAAAAAAGCCAAAAGCCCGCATAAGAGCCCGAAAATTGGAGCTTCGTATGTGCCACACACATACCGACATACTTTCGACTAACACGCCAACTTTTTACGCCACCTTCACCGCCATTTTCGCTTACGCTTGGCATTGACGCACGCTCACGGCTGTCCTTTGGCTTCGACATACACTTTTTGTGTAGACTGAAAACCGTTTGGCGTTGGCGCGTTGTCATAGCAACACCATCACACGCCGCGTGGTGTCGTTGTCGGCGCTTGGAAGTGCGCTTTTTGTCGGTGGTCCGCCGGTGTCGGTGTTGACTAGTGCCGCCATGTTTGCGCTTCTGCTTTACACCAAACGATACACGTCGCGCGCCCTGGCATAGCCAGCGCCAGCAATCTTACCATCTGCGTGGCTGTTTGTTGTACAGTCAACTTTTTAGCCATGGCTGTGCTGATAGCGTAGATTGCTTGGATATCAGCGCGTTTTTGTTGACTTCATTTCCGTGTACATGTATGCTATGTAAGTATTAGGTGTCTGTATGCATGTCTATTAGTGTTCCGGTAAGCTCACGTACGTACTGCCTTTTAAGGGACTCGTCCTTTTGCGTATTTACTTATTTATGAGCAGACATTTCGGAGAACTTTTACACTTTCAAGAAACACTCTCTACTTCGCGACGCTGCCGTGACAGTGAAATGAATGAGGCGGTGATTTTTTATGCTCTGTGTAGGCGGAAGGTCTGTCTACAACTTTAGAAGTCGCAGGCGAAAGCGAACTCTGTTGATGTTGAAAACATAACCATATATGCATCAAGCTCAGCCGTCTCCAGCAGTCTTGATACCGGTATTACAGTCCACTCAATGGCTTTCCGTCTTCAGCTGGTTTGATACTGGCATTACAATTCTTTTAATAATTTTCCGTCCAGACGTTCCTTCGAAGCGAAGCAACTATACATATGGCGTACTTCTTGAACCCGTCACAAATGCCGGAGCTCAAACTTTTCTCAACGCCCAAATCGATCCTCTTGTGTATAAGTACTTGGATATGTTCGGATCTTTCCATCGGCCATTATTTGGAATATAATCGATCCTTTCGAGAATATTTGTATAATTCCGAACCCGACTCATCTTTAATCTTCCTATCGTCCATTACTTGGTATAGATTCCATCGTTTCATGGATAATTACATGCGTCCGGACCACAAATATTCGAAAAACCTTAGATGAACACGATTTTACGCTGTTCGATCTCTTCTCTCCTTGCATTTTTTACCATGACTGATGATTTATGAAGTTTAAAGGACAACCAAGCTCTATACGCATAGTCGTATTAGACTAAAATAACCTTAAGGAACACAAATTTGCTTATTCACAGAGCCAACTTCTGAATGAGGAACAGTCTAAACTTTAATCTTAAGAAACATATGATTCGTGTAACCTTCTTTTCTTCTGCAGCAGCTGCTTAGGAACAGTGGGCCAACCCGTGCCCACGACAGTCGGGTTTACGTAACCGGAACGGACCCGGCTTTCTTTTACACGGTCAAGGACTGTCAACTAGGCACTACAAGAATAACAATGAGCCAACCAACTATTTGATGGAGAATATTCTAAGCTTAAGCTTTAAGGATCCCGAAAGATTGTCAATGTGCTGAAGATCTTTGCATAATGTTGATGTAATATTAGTCTAAGAAAGTAATCAAACTATAGATACTGGATGCTTAACCTGAAGGATACTGAAAAGCGCAGGCAAGAGGGGTCAGAAAGAAAAAGGAACGGTAAATGTTACTTTACTTGAGGGAGAAACACGCCTTTCCCAGTCACTGTCCACATTCCCTTTCTCCTATTTCCCACAATCTTTCACGTCTTCCCAATTTTGCGACAAAAATTCGCACTCCAAACATCACACAAGCACTCAATCAAAGCATGTAAACATAAGTTGACATTTCTCATTATTGAGTATTTCCGATTTTCAAGTGGAACGACATATTTCCGCAACGAGCTCAGCAAGCTGACTTCGCTACCCCCGCCCCAAATAGCATATACACAGTAATTACAAGCATTTTTGCTTTGTTGACGCTAAGCGACCGTCAAAATCAAGTCTGTTAACATGCTGCCATAATAAATTGGTTGAGAAAATCATTGTCGCGCCGACGAGGGTGTGGCATGCGGAGGCTTGGTAGCAGAGCATACCGCAAACACAACGGATGTGAGTTAATAAATTGAAGATTTCTGTGGAATATTGTGTGGATACTTGAAAAGCGAAAACAAGAAATGGCATTAAGTACAATATGACAACAACAACAAAAACACAATTCGAACAACAACAAAGAAGTAGGAAACAAGAAAATCTCAAAGACTAATTAGAACGCCTGCAACACATACATGTATTTATATATATATATATATATGTATCCATGCCGATAAATACATGTATATATGTATATACTTATACTCATAATTATACCCTGATCAGGGTGTATAAAGTTTGCCGGGATGCCCAGAACTGTCGGAGATTTAATCATGTCCTTTTGGCTGTTTGAATATTTGCTAACTAATCGCTCAATTTTTGAAATATCGTTCTCATAACTTGCACATGTCTTTTTTCTCCCAAGAAGTGGCTCCTTTATCGTAACAGACGATATCGGACAACTATAGCATATAGTTGTCATACAAACTGATCGATCAAAATCAAGTGCGTATATGGAAAACTTTTTTATTTAACCAAATAACTTCATGAAATTTGGCACAGATTATGGTCCAAAGCAAAGCTACCATATCCGAGAAAAATTTTTCAGATCGAACCACTATAGCTTATAGCTGCCATACAAACTAACCCATAAAAATCAAGTTCTTGTATGGTAAACTCTTTTATTTGTCAAGATATCTGCACGAAATTTAGCATGGATTATTGCCTAAAGCAACGCCACAATTTCCAAAGAAATTGCTCAGATCGGACCACTATAGCTTATAGCTGCCATACAAACTAACCCATCAAATTCAAGTTCTTGTAAAGAAAAATTTTATATTTGACGAGATATCGGCACGAAATTTGGCATGAAGTATTGCCTAAAGTAACGCCACAACCTCCAAAGAAATTTTTCAAATCGGACCACTATAGCTTATAGCTGCCATACAAACTAAACCATCAAAATCAAGTTCTTGTATGGAAAAATTTTATATTTGACGAGATATCCGCATGAAATTTGGTATGGATCATTTTTCAAAGTAACGCCACAATTTTCAAAGAAATTGTTCAGATCGCATCACTATAGCTTATAGCTGCCATACAAACTAACCCCTTAAAATCAAGTTCTTGTATGGAAAACTATTTTATTTTCCACGAAATTTGGCTTTTATGCATAAGAAAAGCAACTGTAAAGGGTATTATAGCTGCGATGCAGCCAATTTCGCAGAAATTTTCAATGGCTGACTGCAACACCCTCTTAAGGCCTCAAAGCCGCTACACAGCTACCCTTCAGCACGCTCAGAACTTGTCAGAATGACTTATGTACATAATTACGTATATACACAAACACATGACACACGCTCATCTGTTCCTCCCTCCACTTTCGTTGCCTTGCATTGCTTTTTTATTAGTTCGCCTAGTCAAAGCATTCAAATTATATACATATATAAGTATATTTCTATATAAATTATATAAATATATATGTATATAATACATACATATATATGTGTATGTATGTTTTTTCTGTCTGTCCGAACACCCTCTTTGACAGCTTGCCGGCTGGAACCATGCGTTTGGTTGCTATTGCAACTCAAAATCGAAATTGGGCCGACGTCGGCTAACGCTTGGCATCTAATAAACAAACGTGTTTTTGTAATTGTTGATGTTGTTATTATTTTTTGCATGGTCGCTGGGGCAGTGTGTACCTCGACCGTCGTTTTACCACGTTGATAGGCCGGCGAAGTAAAGCTTTCAAGTGCGACCAACAAAGGCAACCAATACTACCGGACATAACAGCACTACAACAACAAAGAAACGACAAAAATATGCACAACATTTTCACTGACTCTTATCCCCTGCGGCCGCACACACTTACAACACACACATGTATGTGGATAAATTCTTATTCAAGTCGCACACCCACAACCGTTGCAAACACTCACACGCCCTGCACACCCGGCGCAGTCAATTGCCACAAACAATGGCGACATTTTCCCTTAGCGTTGCATATTTTTCAATTTCCTTCCTTTGCTGTATACACGGCCCAAACAAGCGGGTGTTAAATGTGAACTGCAGCGCGACTTGCTAAGCCCAACCATACCGCCAAGTGGTGTATAGCCAACGCTAGTTGGCGCACTGCACCTCCAAACCCCGAAACATCGCAGCACGCATGCCAAAGAGCAGTCTTCAATCCTCAAACGCCCAACTCCACGTCACGAACCCCAAAAACCCAGCCAGGCAGCTTGCAACCCTCTGTAGTCCGCCATACAACGATAAATATGTATGTGCGCCCATTTCGGTTAGTCCATTTGAAAGATTTTTTCCGGTCTGCATGGCTTTCGTGCCTGCATGGCAGCGTCTCAATGACAATTCCGTGCGAGAAATCACAAAAAATGTCGAGAGTCGTGTGTAGTGGGTGTGTGCCAGCACAACATGGCCGCTTCGGCCGGGTGTTGCTTGTAAAAATGCCACACTTTGAAAACTTTTCAATTGGTCCATATGTTCAGTCAACGTGCTCTTAATGAAATGAATTAATGCTGTACGCAGTTGCATGTTCAAAGTGGACACGTGCTCGTCAATAAAGGCGTAAATCCGCTTTTGAATGCATTTAATTCAATAGCAGAGAGCAAAGAAATTAAACGAAAAGGAATCACGAAATACAATAAAATAGCATTCAGTGCAAGTAATTAGAAGGTGAAATGCTGAAGCTGCCTTCAGGAATACTTCAATACTTTCATAGAAGCTAGAGCTCCAGAAAACCGTCGGAGGATCTCATGAACTACACCTTAGATTCAAAGCAGCCAATTTCGAGAGTCCATTGAGGAACAAGCGGACAAAGTAGTCTACGATCATTGAAAGTAAAGCTTCGAAAACCGGTCGGGGGATTCCACGAACCCCACGGTAGGCTATCTTTGTGATTCTCGAACTCAAAAAGTAATTCATTTCAGTCAAGTTGGTCCCTTGCAGACATCTTACTTCACCTTATGTTACTTCAAGTCCAATCTCGACAAAAGCTCCAGAAAGCCGTCGGAATATCTCTTGAACTCCACCAAGGCACGCAATTTCCTAAGTGGAGTACTCCAGTAATGAAGAAGCGAACAAAGTAGTCTCTGATCATTGAAACTAAAGTTCCAAAAACCGGTCGGAGGATCCCACGAACCCCACTGTAGGCTCATAACACACATCTTTGTAATTCTCGAACTCAAAACGTAATTTGTTTCAATCAAGTTGCTGCCTTTACAGACATCTTACTTCACCTGAACTACAAGTAGTTGTAGATGATTTCCTAAGACCACTCTTATGAATTGAATGGTTGTACTACACTCTCCCTACCTCAGCTGTTAAAACTTTCAGCTAGTACCTTTTCCTTATAACATTTTGGCGATCTTCGATCTGATCATGTTACATCCGATCCAGATGCCGACATTTCGATCAATGCTGAGTCAAAGTTCTTTCTTAGATCTTTGCCTTCCATTGTATCTAAATTTATTGTGGGTTATACTCGTACAACTTCATCGTCGAATTATAGATATGTTTCAGTTTACCGTCGAGTACTTGCTTTACAAAGTCCAAGAACTTTTCTGAAACGGTGGTCTATTCATTATCAACGTAGCCAGTGCTCTCAATACCGGATCCTGCTCTGTCAGGATTTATTTAATCGAAGTAGCTTTCTTAATGCCGGGTCCGCCTTTTCTAGAATTATTGTCCGTAACAACTTTTGGTCTTTATACGTAAATCTCTTGGTCTACCGTCGACTATTTTGATCATAAGACGAAGAAACTCTACTTACTCGGTGATAGAGTGGATCTTAGCATATATAAAAGGTTCTAGGATACCTTAATAATAGGATTATATTATCGACTACAGTCTCTATCAAGGGAGAGTGAGGTCATCCAAGCCGAAGCGCATTGAACTCGTCAAGAAAAAATCATCGTAAGGACTACAAACCAAAAGCGACACGCTGAGACCATTCAAGTACTTTTCAAATTTCCAACTTTTAGATAAACTAATAGTTAGGTAGCCGTCGGCGAGACCACGAGTTCTATTACTCAACAAAATTTATTAACTCAGCTGTCGCACAAAGCTTTTATTTGGTGTCAAAGGCGCTCTATTGACAGTGGTAAGCAAACACCTGAATATGCAACAAATAATCAAAGTTGTATATAAGTACACCAACAACATATATGGGCAAATAGACATATGTAATCCACACAATATAGGTACAATAACAACAACAACATGGCATTGTCCCTTTTGCCTTTGGCCATATCTCTTTGGTAGCTACTAAATAAATAAACGCACTGAAACTCAAGGATACGCAAGGATGCCTCAAATAACAGCAAAACAAATAAATTGTTGTAGAAATGAAACAACAACAATAATATAAGAAATAGTGAGTAGAGAACATAGCAACAACAAAAATTGTAGTTTGGCAGATTTTGCACAAAGCAACGAGTCTTCAATTGGATAGTTCAGGCAAACATAAGGCCAATATTGAAAGGTTCTTAAATCGATACTAAAAATCAATTTCACAAGCTGGTTGGGCAACATATTGGACAACGGACAGCCGGTGTAACGTGTGATCCAAGTAGAAGTACCATTTTAATTGACTTTTTTTGACAGATCATGCGTGAAGCGTGTCAAGCTGTCACGCTTCGCTCTTGAGCTCTTGAACAGTTCCAAGAAGATCCGACGTTTACGAACTAAATTTTCTCCAGCGATGAGGCTCATTTCGGACGCAATGATGCCGCTGAGAACGTAACCGTCTATGGGGACCGTTATCGCGCATGATAACTGACTGTTTGATGCCTGAAATTGAAGCTCGTGATCTCGGCGACAATTGGTTTCAACAAGACGGCGTCACTTCATACGCAACGCATCAATCAATGGATTTATTGAGCGAACACTTCGGGAAGTAGAAAATTTTACTTTTTTTGTCGGTCGATTGGCCACCAAGATCTTGTGATTTCACATTGTTAGACTTGTTCCTGTGGGGTTATGTGATGTCTGAAGTCTATGCGGATAATTCCGCTTTAATTCAGACCTTGGAGCAGAACATCACGCGTGACTTTCGCGTCCAGTCGAAATTCTCGAACGAGTCAAGGAAAATTATACTCAGCGGATGGACCATCTGAGACGTAGCCGCGGCCAACATTTAAAAGAGATAATCTTCAAAAAATAAATGCCAAAGAATGATCCTTCGAATGATCATAAACTTGCGCCAGTAAATTTGAAGTTTCTGTGTTTTTCTTAAGAAAAAGTAGGAAACCTCGAAATGTATAACCCTTTATATGAAATACAACAGCAAAATTTGTTAAGAATACTTATTACTTGGAATTAGGCAAGTTCGTACTGAAATTGGACAACATCGGTGAATATCTTCCATTAGTCCTCATATACCAATTAAATTCACTTTTTTCCTTCCGGCCAATGTAATACGTATAGCGTATATGTTAGGGAATGTATGAGATAGCTCAATAAAATTTAGTGAAAATACTTTGCTTAGCATACGGTAAGTTGGTACCAAACTTGAAACAAATCGGTCCAAACCTTTCCCTATTCTTCATATACCGATTAAATCAAAATTTTTCCTTCTGGTTAATGCAACCGGTTATATATGAGGTAATATGTGATATAGGTTAGTTGGTACCAAAATTGAAGGAGATCGGTCCACATCTTTCCCTAGTCTTCATATACCGATTAAATCAACTTTTTTCCTTCTGGTTAATGTAACCGGTTATATATCAGGTAATATGTGATATAGGTTAGTCGGTACCAAACTCGAACCAAATCGGACCATATCTTTTCCTTGTCTTCATATACCGATTAAATCAAAAATTTTCCTTCTGGTTAATGTAACCGGTTATATATCAGGTAATATATGATATAGGTTAGTTAGTACCAAAATTGAAGGAAATCGGTCCACATCTTTTCCTAGTCTTCATATACCGATTAAATCAAAATTTTTCCTTCTGGTTAATGTAACCGGTTATATATCAGGTAATATATGATATAGGTTAGTTGGTACTAAAATTGAAGGAAATCGGTCCACATCTTTTCCTAGTCTTCATATACCGATTAAATCAAAATTTTTCCTTCTGGTTAATGTAACCGGTTATACATCAGGTAATATCAGGGTACATATCAGTTAACATCAGGATATATATCAGGTAATATAAGAGATATCTAACAAAGCTTTGCGCAGTATTATGTAAGTAAGTTAAGACCAAAAATTATTAAAATCAGAAGAATCATTCGTATATACACAGTATACCGCAAAAATAAGCACTTTTCCTTGCGGTTAATAAAATGATGAAGAAATTTGATAATAAGAGAGATATAAATATAAATAGAGAGATGAAATTCGGTGAGATAATTAGTGCCAAAATTGGGCTTGTTGCGTCCTCTCAATGCCGTAAGACTGGATGCTTTTTAGTCGGATATTTTAGCCACTAAGCAAGCGAACTTAATGAAACTAAATGGGTTTGTTTCCTATAATACGAGGTTTGACAATTAAATAATGAGACTGATTTTATTGCCGTGCTTGTGGTAAACCTGTGACATTGAAATTTCCTTTCTCTTTTTCCAGAAATCGCGGACGTCCCAATCGAAGCGTTCCAGAAGCATGGAAAACGCGCTGGAATCGCTATATAGCTACCCAAGGGGACTACTTTGAAGGGGATGGCAGAGTTGTAGAATAATTTTCAAATATACGGTTTTTATGGAATCAGTCTCATTACTTAATTGTCACACCTCGTATAAGCTACAATCATATAAAATGGACGCAATCGGTTGAAAGTTTCGTCTAATAACGAGTTTTGATATTGGTTACTGAATTTTTCACAGAAAATTTTGCGAAAATCTCAAAATACTTGAAAATTTCGCAATCAGCTGGCATACCCTAAAAAGTCCACGGCAGACAATCGCATGGCTGCCTACTTATGCGCCCATTGTGACGCTAATAAATATATCTGCTTTATTGTTGTTTGCTGCTTGTGCTTGTTTTTGCCATAGCGCAATTATAACGGAACCCCGCTGCGACAAAACGCGCGCTAAGGTCGTCGCCATGGATTGGTGTGGCTTACACATTGAAAGGACTTGCAAGAAAAAAGCAGAATAGAAATGGGTTGGGCAAAACGAGAATGTGGCTGTGCCACCAAGTGACTGACTAAGGGTTTGCAAATACATAAATGTGTGCGCATGTGTATGGGTGAATGCGTGTGCCTATGTATGCATAAGAGTATATAAACGTAAGTACATGAATATGTGGCTGACAGTGTGCTTGGCTGCAAACGTCTTTATTTACGTTTACATTTTAGATATGCCGTTTATTAATGTTGTTGTTGTTGGTGCTGTTGCGTGCAAAAGTGCTGACAGCGACAGCTTTGCGTTGACGCTGTAGTATTGCTCAGCACTGCCATGTTGTTGTTGCTTTTTTTTTGTATTTATCTCGCATTTTTTGCACATTTTTCAATTGACAAATCAAATCATCATCAGCGACAACAACAGCAACAAATACTTACTGCATTCTATTTACAATTTACCGTTAGCGGCACAAAAGCCTGTGCCAGATCTGCGTCAGCGCTTGTATGTAGGTACACAGAGAGCTGCCTGAGCACCAATTGTCAGCGCACCGTGCTTGACTGCCTAAAAGTAGACCTCCTTGTGCTCGAGTGCCAACTGTTAATCCGCGCAGCACCGCTATCCTTGTGGCGTTCATCCAGGCACAGCTTTTGTGCAAACAAATGCGCTTTGTTGCGGCTCATGCTCATGTTGATATTTACCGTTCTTGCTGTTGACGCTGCAGTTGTTGTTGTTGCTTATATTGTTATCTTCCATTTTTCATTACACCGTAGAATTTGTATATTTTTTTCGCGCCACGCAAAAATCTAAGTAGAAATTGCACAACTGGCAAAATTGAAGTAATTGAAATGCGCTCGAGACGTTGGCACAGTGGGATAAATTGTTGAAAATTTGCGTACAAAAATTTACAAATAAAAATTACAGCATTAATGCTAACGAATGATTAAAAAAAAAATGTATTCTTTTGGTAATATGAAATTTTTCTGTCTTTAAGAGCTTTAAGAGACTGAAATAACTGTCTTCAAGTTTCCTACTTCGATATCAAGTGTAATATTAATTTTCTCTGATTATGAACACTTAAGTATTTTTCAGTCTTACTTCATTCATTCATTCAAGCTTACCTAAGAAGCTTTCAAGCTCACCACGGGATCATTTAAGCTTACCAAAGAAGCTTTCAAGCTCATTGAGGACTAATTCAAGGTTCAATTCAAGCTTTCCAACAAGATTTCAAGCTTTCAAGGTTCAATTCAAGCTTTCCAACAAGATTTCAAGCTCCCACAGAGCTTTCGAGCTAATGTAAGAAGCTTTCAGCTCATTCGGAGAGCTTTCATTCCTACCTAAAAAGCTTTCATGCTGATACCAAAAGTTTTGTCTACAAAACTTGGGAATTTTTTGATATTTGTATAACCTAGTAATACGAAAAAGTTTTGTAAGCTTTAAAGCACACCCCAAAATGGAAAAAAAATCGTGCTAAACTCAGTCTGGCGGAATACTTATAATAAATAAAAAATTAACCAGCTTTCTAACGAAACCGACCAATTTTAAATTTTGTCAGAGAGCTCAATGCTTCATGGCATGGCTTCTGGAGCTTTTTTAGAGATATATAGAGTGCGGAAAAGTAAAACCATTTTTCAGGTAGAGAAATAATTGCAAACTCCAAATAATTCGGGCTAGATGCCTTGAAGACCAATTCTCTCACTAAACAATTGCTTCCAAGCATAACAGAGCCTACCAATATTCCAACCCCTACAACTGAAACATAAATAAATTGGTAAAGTTAAAACTTAGGCCTGAACTTAGATTGAGCTCTTGCTGCGATACCTCGGCATTTTGTATGTATGTACTTCAAAATAGTAATGCTTTGCCTTTGTGCGCCACTGTGCCGCATACGCCATTTTGATTACTCCTCAACCGTTTGTTCCTCCAACGCTTTTTATATTCTCCATTTTGATTTTGATTTGGTCGCGTAATTGAGACTTCAAATGCAGCTTATCCAGCCGCATTGCGTCGTCATCTTCGAATCAACCACAGCCAGCGCGCACCCAACAACACAACGACACTTACTAGAACCAACCGACCGACCGACCGCCCGCCAAGCACACGTAAATTTGCCAAGCGGCATCCCTATACGACGCCAACTCAGCAAGGACCCACCCACCTATCAATGTCAAAGCTTCGAGTGGAGCTCCACACACATACACATTTATTTTTTTGCGATTCGCCTGACGTTTGCAAATGGCCGAAGTGCCTGCCAACAAACACACCGAACAGACACGACCACCCAGCTGCTTTGCTGTCAAGTGCCAGGCTAACGGGACCCAATCTCCATTACAAGTGTGCGCTATTCAATTTTCTTCGCCCAGCAGCATTAGAAAGGGGTCATTGTACCCCACCTACAGCTTATCGCTTACTCACGCTCACTCTTTCCCTCACGGGAGATTTTATCTTTGCACGAGCAACGACTGTTTGTATTTGCATTTGCATTTTAACAGGCAACAGGCGGATTAATTTGCGTCAGCCACATGCCACTTGACGTTAAACCCCTCCCGCTGCCCCCTATTCACTCACAAGCACACACACACACTCACACTTTTGGCAAGCAACGTCACTGGCACTCGAGTATTCAGCGAGTCACTTAGCGCTCTTACCACCCACGAATGTAGGTATGTGTGCGTGTGTGTGTGTGTGTGTATCTCGTAGTTGTTCAAGTATTTTTGCAGTAATTAAAATGTGAAATCTCATCGCTTTCCATGTTGACTTCTACACGCTGCTTGAAAAACACTTAGATCGCTCGGAGATGGAGCGGTTGCAGGCAACGTGGAAAAGATGGCGAGAATGTAAAGTAGGTTTTGGTGGGCGGAGAAACACTCGGGTTATGCGGAAATGAAATGAAGCTGTAAATTGTGAATTTCTTAGGAAAGTAGAAGGAAATATTTCGCTCAGAGGATGAGAACAGAGAAATTAGGAACCGAAAAAGGAAATATTTCGCTCAGAGGATGAGAACAGAGAAATTAGGAACCGAAAAAGCTGAAAAAATTCGAAGCAAGTTTTTAAGCCTCACAAAGTATCTGCATTATAAAGCTCTGTGAAAGCTCTAAAATTGATATTTCTATACTTTATGAGCCCAACAAATTAGATGCTAAAAAACCGAAAAAAATCACTGAACGCCTCACAGAATGTTACAATGTTCTGTGAAAGCTCCATAACCTACAGAGTGTTGTTAAACTGAAAAAAGCCCGCTTTATGTTTTTAAGCCTTGTAAAAGCTCCGTAACCCATAAAGAATTGTAAAGCCCTGTGAAAGCTCCATAACCCACAGAGTGTTGTTACGCTGAAAAATCTCGTTGAATGCTTTTAAGCCCTGTGAAAGCTCTATAACCACAAAGGGTTGTTAAGCATTGCAAAAGCTCCCAAAATGATATTGAAAACTCTCAAGCGTTTTTGAGATGCGAAAATATGCACCATGAGTTTGCGAACATGCCTTACAAAGGGTTGTAATCCCTTGTGAAAGCTCCACAATCCAGAAAGTGAAAGCTTTGTAAAAAACACCAAAATTAAACTATTGAGTTTCAAAACAGCTTACACAAATGTTGTAATGTCTTGAGATAGCTCCATAACCCACAGAGTATTGTTACGCTGAAAAAGCTCGCTGCATACTTTTAAGCTTTATGAAAGCTGATTAATTCAGTGTTCTTATGCTTTGTAAAAGCTCAAAATTGGTATTTCTGAAGCCGATGAGCTCAACAAATTGAAGAAAATTAGATGTCAAAAAACTGAAAAAAGTTCTTGGGCAACATTTTGTCGAGTCTTTGTTGGATAAAAATAATTTAAGTGGTTGAATAATATAGCAGCAAGCTTATAATAGAAATTAACAAGATTAGTAGCAAGTTCACTTCTTAAAACAATTGCAAATGCCTAAAAAAGCTCCACAAAAAAAGTTGCCGATTTGCGAAAAGCTTTGAATTCTTTTCAGAATCCCCGTTGATTTTTAAAAAACTGCAAAATTTAACTTAGAGAGAACCTTTAAAAATTTTCATAAAAATTTGCTAAGTTTCCAAAAAGCTTTCAAAAATATTTTTATAAGCACGGTTGATTCAAAAATATCGACATAATTGAATATTTATATTATTTATACATAATATGAGTTTATGTAATGTCTTTGAAAAAGCTCCATAAAGATTAGCTGAATTTTCAAAAAAAAATTGAAAGCTTTCATAAGCTTTTTCGGGTCTAAATAAAGCAATAAAATTGAATTTTTTAAAATCAAGAAAGCTTTCGAAACTTTGATCAACAAAATAATACTTTAATCAATAAAATAATCTTTTCTTAAACGTGAGGGAGAAAAAGACAAAAAGGAAGCCATATTTGAAAAACAATCATCCAAAATTTAATAAAAAAAAGCTTTTAGCTGAGCATATATAAAAAAGTTGGGCCTGAAAGGCCTTATAGTTTAGCTTTTAAGAGCTTAAATTACAAAAGCTTTATCATTTCACAGTTTTTTTTTTTCATTCTTTCATTGGAAAAAACTGAATATAACATTTTTTCAAAAAATATGATAAAAAGCTCACTAAAACGCTCAGTTTTATTTAATTAAAAATCTTATTAATAAATTGTCTAAGTGAAAAAAGCTCTGTAAACCCCAAAGAGATATTAAAATCATTTTAAGTTGAAATAAACCATTTTGAAATGCATATGCTAAACTTTTCGTGAAAAATTATATTCGCTGCCAACAAAGCTTTGAAAGAAGTCTTGAAAGCTTTTGAAAGTTCAAGGGCAAGTTTAATTCTACCGCAAAAAATTTTGTTATTTAATATTAAATTATATTATGTATTACCTTCAAAGATTTAAAAAAAAATTTTTATAATCCTCAAAAAGCTTTAAAAAATAAGTGAAAAGCTCCACAAGCTCAAAAATATATTAATCCATAATTACAAAATGCTATAAAACTCTTTAAAAACCAACTAATATATTTTTCATGTATTATTTTCATTAGTAAACTTCAATAAGAGCTTTTGAAGCAAGTGTGGAAGCTTTCGAAGCTGAATTAGATAACAAATATGTATATTTAAAACCAAAGGAATCAACATTTCGTGTTAAAAAACTTTAGCTGAACAATTAAAGCTTCGAATCACATTATATTTCTAACAGAAAGCTCAAAAGCTTATTTAGAGCAAACTCTTGTTAAAATTTGCCATTAACTTTGCTTTTAAGCAACAAAAACTAAGCAAAAATTTTCAAATTCAGGTCCTTGATTGTAATCCCAACTCATTCAACCAAATGTTAAACAACGTTTGCCTCGCACAAGATCGCCATCAACGATAAAAGCAAAAGTGAAATTGAAATATATCGTTTACATTTGTAGTACAATATGAGTACCGCTAGAAATCTCAGCACAACCTCAACTGTGACCACCTTACGAAGCCAGCGGAGTATAGATTACAATGCATTGTTAAGAAAGGCACAGTCAATTGCCCGCGTGGAAATTCGATACGCCTGAGCGGCACGAAAACTCCGACAAAAGCCGAGTGCGGCTGAGTGGCTGGACCAATGTGGACCGTATGATTAGCCGTAATCATAAATACAACGTGTAGTTAAGTAAATGGGGATATACATATGTACTATTTACATACATATGTACATATATAGAACAAAGAATAACACAAATCAAGGCAGCAAGGATCAATGGCACCAGCAGGATCAGCGAACGTACGTGCGAGGCGATAAAAGGAAGCAGGCTTTTGCGGAAACTGTGCGCACGCCTCCGGCAGCATATGATATTTCGCCTTTTATTGATATTTTTTTGGCTTAATTTCATTATTCTTTCTTTTGTTTAACGCGGATTATGACAAGCGTCCCCCTCTATTTTCGGCATACTTCAAAGTAGTCTAAATGGCAGTAGCGGAAAAGCTGACAGTGATAGCTTGTGGAGGTTCTTTTGCTGTTATTATTAGCTTCAAGTTTTATGTAAACTCTCAAGATAGTTGAACGAAATCTTTAACCCTAGTCTTAACTGAAACGCTTTTCTTAAACAAAAATAATTAAATTAAAAAATTATAGTTTAATTTTTAAAAATTAATTAGTTTAAAAATCAATAAAACTAATTTAGTTTAAAAGGATTTATACAATTAATTTGGTTTAAAAAAATTAATTAAAATTTAATTTAATTAAAAAAATTAATAAAAGGTAACTAAAAATATTTAGCCAGGAATAAAAATTAATTAATTTAATTAAAAATAAAAATTTAATTTAAACGCTTTACTTAAAAAATAGAATAAAATTAAAAAACTATAATTTAATTAATAAAAACTAACTAAAAAATTAATAAAATTAATTTAATTAAAAAAAATTAATTAAAAAATTAATAAAAGGTAACTAAAAAATTTAACCAGAAGATTATTAAATTTAATTTAATTTATATGTTTTAATTAGTTAAAAAAAATTTCACCAGGAATAAAAATTAGTTAATTTTTAAATAGAATAAAATTAAAAAATTATAATTTAATTATTAAAAACTAACTAAAAAATTAATAAAATTAATTTATTTAAAAAAAAATAATAATTAAAAAATGAATGAAAGGTAACTAAAAAATTTAACCAGGAATAAAAATTAGTAAATTTAATTAAAAATAAATATTTAATTTAAATTAAATTTACGCTTTACTTAAAAAGTTGGATAAAATTAAAAACTTATAATTTAATTAACAAAAATTAACTAAGAAATTAATAAAATTAATGTAATTTAAAAAAACGAATTAAAAAATTATTAAAAGCTAACTAAAAACTTTAAGCAGAAGATTATTAAATTTAATTTCATTAATTAGTTTAATTAGTTTTAATTATTTAAATTAATTTAATTAAAAACAACTAATTAAAAAATTAATTTAAACAAAACAAGAATAAAAACATTAATTTAATTTAAAAAAATTAACTAAGAAATTAAAAAAATTAATTAAATACAAAGAGTTATTAGAAAATTAAAAAAGAGTAAGTAAAAAATTTAACCCGTGAATTAGTTAATTAAATTAAAAATTAAATTAAACTTATGCTTTGCTTAAATATATAGAAAAAAAGAATAAAAATAATAATTTAATTATTCAAAACTAATTAATTAAAACGTAATAAAATTAAATTAATTACAAATAATTAAAGAGTTTATAAGAATTAGTTATAATTGAAATACTTTTATTTAAAAAAATTAATAAAGAGGTATTCAAAAAAAATTTAACAGCAGAATTTAAATTAAATTAAAAATTTAATTAAATTAAATTTACGCTTTACTTAAATAAACAGAAAAAAATTAAAAAATAATGATTTTATTATTCAAAAGTAATTAATTAAAAAATTAAAAAAAAAATTAATTTAATTTAAAATATTAATAAAAATAAATTTATAAAAATTTATTATAATGAAAATTAATTTATTAAACACTAATTAATTCAAAAATTAATAAAATTAATTTAATTTAATTATTAATAAAAAAAATTTATTATAATTAAAATAATTTTATTTGAAAAAATTAATAAAATAAGTTTAAATAATTAAATTTGAAAAAAAAAAATTATAACAGAAAATATAATAAATAAAACGTGTTATTTCTTAAAATCCTTTACACCCTGTTCCGTTCTGTTTCTTTCCCATGGCTTGTTGTCCTGAATGATTTACGCGTATTGTTGTAAGCCAAGACACTGCCTTTCTCCTCTCATTTTAGCAAACTAATTATATTGGCACTAAAAATGTAACATCCTTCATTCAGGATGTGCCTACAGGGTGTCTAATATGAAAATATATTTTCTTAAACCATTTTCTCAGCATTATCCTACGAAGCAAGCCACCTAGCGCGCATTAGCCGTGACTATGTAGTAACCCCCGCTAGCTAAATTGATGTCCTTGCTACAAAAGACAGCTCTTTACTCACTTTGCGTGCCAAAAGTATAGCTTTCCAGCGTCCACACGACGACAGCTGGGCTTCCAACATGCTCGCCAATGCCTCCGAGCAAACGTCGAATGTCATATGAGTCAGAAGGCAGCAAACAGCGACCGCAAGTGCATTCAATCACTCAAGTGGCGACAGGAGACAGTGAAAATATTTGCGAAAGGACAACGGCACGAAAGGATAAGCGAGCGAGTGGATGCCAGAAGCAATATAAAAATTGAAGAAAATGCTACAAACAGTGCAATGTTGTTGGTGTTTTTTTCTAGCAAATCATAGCTAAATGTCAACAAAGCAATTGCTTTTGTATGCATAACTGACAGACGTTACGGACTGTTATTTGACACCAACGCGCAGAATATGCCAAAAAGCAGCATGAAAACAAAGTGAATACAATAATCAGCAATCAAAGTAGACAAAAGGAAGCGCAAGCCAGCAACACCCAACCACGACGACAGCAAAGTCACACGGCAGCAGTAGAAATAGCAATATTGTAGCATACACTCAGGCGCTGACAGAGCAGTTGAGCAGGAAGCGCTGCAAACTTGTGCGAGTAAAAAGTGAAATAAGTGAAGCGAAAATTTTCAAAAATTGGCAGTGAACTAAAAATTAAATATTTCAAAAAAAAATTAATTTAAAAAAATTTAATCACAAAAAAATTAATTAAAATTATACTCAGGCAGATAAGTTTGTGGCAGTGTGTGTGGCAAAAAATTATATAAAAACTTTTGCTCGCATGCGGCATGCCATTGAGTAACTGTAAGGCGTAGCTAAAACAACAAAAACAAAAGCAGGTGTTCACAAGACAGCAGCTGCGTCAACAGCAATAGAAACAACAACAACAATAATATTTGTAAAGCAACGAAACGCGATTACATAAATATTAATTAGCATAAAAGTAGAGTTGAAGACGTTCGAACGAAGTCAACGCACAGCAGCGTGTGTCCAAGCACACACTCACAAACACAAGCGCGAGCATAGAGCGTGAGGCAGTGCCCAGTAATGGCAGCGTGAGCATATTGATTGCACAACAACAAGTTAGCAACTGAATAAAAAGTTACAATTTAATTGAAAGGCAGTGAAACAAAGACTGAGTGCGGAAGAATTTGGTATTTGTTGTACAACAACAAGAAAATATTTAAAGAAAAACTTACAAAAAAGCTACTAAACTTGCAAAAAAGGAGTGTTAATAAATTTGAAACAGTAAAAGTAAAAAAAAAAGGCGAACCCTGAAAACTACTTCATACGATTCAACGCAAACAAAAGCAACGCACGCTGTAAGCAGAAAAAATAGCAATAACAAAACTAAAACAGCAGCAAAACTCCTTTAAGGCATAGAGGTAAGCTAAGCAATGCATATTGTAAATTTACATTTTAAAAATATATCAAAAAATATATAAAAAAAAAATTGTTTGACTAACATAATGTGTTATTAAAAGCCTACTGTAAAAACCGCTCCTAAATTTATGCTTTAAAATACTAAACTCTCACAAAAAACGTGCCTAAATGTATACTTCTAAATAATATACTCAACAAAACCAATACTAAAGGTATACTTCTATCTACTATACTATGCTAACTTTACTCATAAAAGTATACTTCGAAATATCGTGACCTGCCAAAACTACTCATAAAGGTATACTTTCATATACTATATTTAAAATATATACATAAATATTTTTCAAAAATATATCAAAAGGAATCAAAATATAGTTTGGCTAACATAAAGTGTTACAGAAATCGTTCTGAAAAACCACTCCTAAAGCTATACTTCTAAATAATATGCTCTGTCAAAATCCATTCCTAAATGTATACTTCTGTGTACTCAACTTCACTCCTAATGGTATACTTCAAAATATTGAAAGGTTATACAAAAATCGCTCCTAAAGGTATTTTTAAATGTATACTTCTGTGTACTATACTAACTCAACTTCACTCCTAATGGTATACTTCAAAATATTGAAAGGTTACACAAAAATCGCTCCTAAAGGTATTCCTAAATGTATACTTATGTGTACTATACTATCCCAACTTCACTCCTAGTGGCATACTTCAAAATATTGATAGGTTATACAAAAATCGATCCTAAAGGTATACTTCAAAATATTGAAAGGTTATGCAAAAATCGCTCCTAAAGGTATGCTTCCATATAGCGTATTAAACACAACGTAAAATTACTAGCTTATTGAACCTCGTACAAAAGTTTAATTAATCGACAAAAATATGTATTTCAATTCAAAAAATATTCCAATTATTAAACAAATGATAATTAGAATAATTTGTTGCATAGTTTTAGGTGTATTTACAACTTTTTTTAAGTTCACCCACAACTTTAAAATCATTCTAACAGTTGACAATTCGCATTAAAACAACTTTAGGAGTCCCCAATCATTTCTCTAGATATTTTCTAAAAAGTTTCCTGTAACATTTTAGTGTCTCAGCATTGCCACATGTCGATATGGTATGCGAACTGCTATTCTGCCTAAAAATTCGGTCAAAATAGGTATGGAAATCTTGCGTCAGATGGTCTCTTTCTCCACAAACATCAAAATTGAAGTGAAAGTACTACCGGTTGATGATTTTCTCGAAGACTAGAACTGCAATCAAAGTCTTCGTCTTACATAGCTCAAGATATTGCTCAGGGACAGCAGATCTTGCTATTTCTAAACAATTGTGGCTTGTTTGAAATGTTGCAATGCTGGCGACTTGTTGATGCTTTGGGGCCACCGTACGAGAGGTTAACCCTCTCAAATAATCAACATACAAAGACGACGAATATATTCATGAACACGAATGGACGCGACTATAATTCTAAAATTAATTAAAAAATCCACTCTTTCTCTCGCTCAAAGGCTTGTCGAAAACCTCAAAACTAAGGATTGTCCAAACCAAAGAAGCGTCTTAGTTTCAACTCTCTAACGAAAGATAGTTCAGCTCCATTGTTACTCGTACATAAAGTTAGCAAAGAGTTGTTTGTTGCTACCAGAGCCCAAAAAGGTATATTTAAACACCAGAGAAGGAGCGTACATCGCTTCCATCATGTTCTTATAATACGTTATTATGAAAGATTAATTAACGAAATCGCAAAAGGATTAAGGCTCAAAGCTCAGAGTAGGAAAATTGGTATGAAAACAAGGCAAATTGACCTTTCTACCACCTTGAAAGGCAGTACTAAGTACGACCCTTATTCAGAGTAGCAGAACTTGAAGGCGTTTGTAACGGTAAAGTAATATTACTATCCAGTCGGTGCTCGTTGCCAAGAAAACGCAGGATAAAAGAACATCTACTTCAAATCCTCTATTGCATCCACCTTGCATAGATGACTGGCTCTTCAATGGATAAGGGATAAGCTATGATCTTGAGTGTGACAGACCCCACCTCTTCAAGGATGATTTTGTGAGAATTGGTGTATCCGTCTTTATTCTGTTGTTGTGGTCAAATATGGCTTGGGGGTATCTCCCTACTCCTTCAAAATTATGTTTCCGCGAGAGAGGCGTAGAAAAGTTATGGATTTGTAGGTGAAGATCCGGTGCCAAATTCCGGTGGGACTTCTTCTTCTTAATTGGCGTAGACACCGCTTACGCGATTATAGCCGGTGGGATTACTATAGCTAAAAGTTGCAAGACCATTAACAAGGGGTCACTTAAGATCTTTATAAATATTTCGTAGAGAGTAATGTGCAAAGTATAAATATTCATCGAAACCCTTTCTGGGGTCACATTTGTTATGAATTCGGTACTGTTAGCTTGACTTTGCAAGCACCGATGAACATTTTTTCCTTTACCTATCTCTTTTTTCGCCTATGTCGTCTTCCTCATCAGCCAACTCTCAATTGCAGCCCATAATTATCATTATTTTATGAGAACTTAACCCTCTCGTAAGTAATACTGCTGATTCGGCAAAAATTTTAGAACTGAATTTCAATTAAAATTACTTCGAAATTTGCAAATAACTGTAATAGTATTTTAAATTTATGAGTTTACATACTAAATATACAAATATCACAACCCTTTCGAAAATGACAGGCCATTAAAAAAGAGCAGCAGTCACGGGCGGGGGATGAGTGACAAAATATGGATAAAGTTTTAATGAAATAATGCGGCGTAAAGTGAAGGCGGGTCAACTGCGAATAATCGCTACAACATGTGGTCAACTATTAAGCTGCCAAAAAGAAAAAACTAAATGACCCAGTAGGAAAAATATAGTCAAAATGAATAAAGGAAGAATAAAAATTGACATTAAAAGAGAATATTTATTGAATGTACTGAAAAAATAGATACATTAAATATAATTAGTTGGCCGAGGAAAAACATTAAATGACCCAGTAGGAAAAATAGAGTCAAAATGAATAAAGGAAGAATAAAATTTGACATTAAAAGAGAATATTTATTGAATGTAGTGAAAAAATATATAAATTAAATATAATTAGTTTGCCGAGGAAAAAGATTAAATGACCCAGTAGGAAAATCATAGTTGAAACTAATTAAAGAAAATTATATGGCGTTAGAAGAACTACTTTTAGGGAAATAATTTTAAAAATAAATAAATTATATATAATTAATTGTCAAATGGAAAAAACTCACCCAGTAAGAAAAATATAGTTGAATTCTAGAGAAGATTATATGGCGTTAGAAAAGCGTATATTTAAGAAATAATGTTAAAAATTGTCAAAAGACAAAAATTTATAAAGATAAAAACTTAACTGACCCACTAGGAAAAATATGGTTGAATTTAAACAACAAAAATTATATGACGTTAGGAAACCAAAAAATTTGAAAAAAAAAAATATTTTAAATTAAAAAAAAATTTAAATAATTTTTTCTGACAATTTTTCCGCCGTTTCTTTTCCACCTGAGCTGGTCTCCATAGAGCAGTTAACCCCTATATTATTTTTTCTGTAACCCAAAAATTTCTCACTGACCCGACAAACACTCACAAACAATTTTTTTGTGCCAGAAAATTATTTTATTGCTGTCCGCATTTAATGTGTGTGAATGTGTATTACGTGTAAGTCTCTGCGCCTAAAAGCCCATATGCTCATCCTTAACATCAACAACTAACGGCTAGCCGACACTTGAACGTCCGTTTGCGGGTCATGACCAATGCACAAATACAAAAGCGCAACAGCACACAGACATGCGACCCACACAAACACACACGCATGCATGGAAAAACTATTTTTGAGCACCCAAACACATACACACTCAATTACACAAATACACAGTTGGCAAATCGCTTAGTCAGCCGCTCAAAGCAACGTTTACTCACTCTTCGAGCGAAATTTGTCGTCTAAACACGAAATTAGTCCTTTGGGCGTGCATTTTTAACTGTTTCCGTTATTGTTGTTGTGGTTGCTGTAGTGGTTGCCGCCTTTGTTTGCGGAAAGTACGCACAAAATTTATTTTAAGCAGACTCTTGGGTACAATTTTCGTTTAGTTTTAAAATGTTTGCGTAGTTTGTGGGATTTTACGAAATTATTTGTTTTTCATTTAAGAGCATAATTAATTATAAAAAAATGAATGAAAATTATGCTGTAATTTAAATTTATTTTTTTTGAAAATTTTATAAATTTTTCGAGAAACAAATTATCGGTTTTGCCAGTTTTTTTTCAAAATACAAAAAAATTTAAAAACGTAAGAAATTTTTATAACAAACTTTCAAACAAAAAATTAAATAAAAAATTCTATAATTTAAATAATTTCTTTTAAGATTTATTTTTTTCAAAAAAATATGTATATTAAGATTCAAAATAATTTTCCAAAAATAATAACACTTTTTAAACAAATTAAATTTTTTTTTTTTTTATTTTCGAAAATTAGAAAAATATCAAAAAAAATTAATACTTGAAGGAAAATTTTGATCTGAAAAAAAAACATTTTTGAAAAACAACTCAAACAAAAACTGTTAAAAAATAAATGCTTTCGGAAATGGAAATGTTTAAAAAAAATTTCGAAAATATTAACATTTTTAAATTTTTTTCTAATTTTACAAAAATTGGAAAAACATCAAAAAAAATGTATTATTTGATGGAAAATGTACATACATACATATGTACATATATAATTAAAAATTTTATTTCGAAATTTTAAATATAAAAAATATTTTTTAAAAAATATTTTCGAAAATATTTTTTTTTCTTTTTAATTAAATAATTTTTCAGAGTTCGAAATTTTAAATTTAAAAAATATTTAAAAAAAAATGTTTTTCAGATCAAAAATTAATTTTTCAGGGTTCGAAATTTTAAATTTAAAAAATATTTTTTAAAAAATATTAAAAAAAATAGTTTTTCAGACCAAAAATTAATTATTTAAAAAGAAAAATTATTTATTTAAAAAGAAAAAAAATATTTTAAATTCAAAAAACATTTATTAAAAAATATTTTCGAAAATATTTTTTTTTTTAAATTTTTTTTTTAAATAATTAATTTTAATTTTTGAGAGCTTTTGTGTGCCTGAATAATGCATGTCTAAAACTCATTTGAAAAGCACACAGTTCACATTTCCCAAAACTCAATAATCAGCCCAGAAAAGCTGACAAGAAATCGTAAAAATTGCAAATGCAAACTGGCTCAAGGCAGTGCATTGACAAAAATCACAAGTTTAGGCACGCGCGCCAACAAAAACATACATGACAACAGAAAAAGTAATGAAGGCGTTGAAAATTTATGGAAAAAAAAATAATAGCAACAACAAATTACGCCAAAATGGGCGTCTTACAGCACTTAAAGTACGTAAATATGCCGTTATTTTGGTGCACGAATATACATCAGCTTACAACTACACCACCAACAACGCCGACAATAACAATAACAACAACAATTCGACAAATTTTCTATTGTTGTACACTATTTGCTTAGTCGCTGCTGTATTTTGACTGACGCCTGCCTCCCCACCCAACCAACCAACCAACCACTTCATCGTCAGCACCTCGCCCCCCTGTCTTATCCATCATATGCTTATAACTTATACTATAATAACTGTTGTTGTTGTGAATACATGTGCATGTGGTTCGCATATTTTCGGCTCCTTGCGCTTGTTTGCGTTCGTTTTCATTATTTTTGCTGGCATTTTGTTGTTGCTGATTGTTGTTGCCGCCGCCTTTAGTATGCTTAAGTTCTGCTTTTGTTTGATTGCACTCCACTTGCAACACACACATGCACACATACACAAATGCACTCGCCTACAAGCAGCTGTGCATAAGCACTTTTGTCCACACTCTTGCAAGTCGTTAGCCCGACGTCGAAGGTCAAAAACAGCTGATTACATAATTAAGAGTGCACAAAAAAAGTTGGCACGCGTGTGAGTGTGAGTGATAAACGACGTAAACTATACAAGAAAAGGGACGATACCAGCTTTTGTACATACATACATACATATGTATGTATATGTGTGAATTTGGGGTTGTAAGCCGTAGGGTGGCAAGCAGAGATACATATATTTTTTTAGTATAATGAAACAAGTAAATTATAGTAAGTAAAATAAAAAAAAAAAAAACATTTTTTTTATCAAAAATAATTAATTCTAATTTTAACTAATTTTAATGAACTAATGAGCAATAAAGGAAAATGTAATAAATTAAATAGTCAACAATCGATCTGACGCCTTTATAATTTATTTAAAAAAATTTTAGGATTTAAATTAAATTTAAAAAAATAATTAATTAAAAAAATTTAATTGAAAAAAATAATTAAAAATAATAATTTAAGAAAGAAATTAAATGAAAAAAAAAATTAAAAAAAAAAAATTGATTTCAATAAAATTAAAATAAAATTAATTTAAAAAAAATAATTATAAAAAATTAAACTAAAAAAACTTATTTAAAAAAAAATAATTAATTAAAAATTAACTATAAAAATTAGTTATATTTAATTAAGTAAAAAAATAATTAATTAAAAAATTAATTAAATAAAAAAATTAAACTAAAAAAAATTTATTAAAAAAAAATAATTAATTTAAGAAAATAACTATAAAAATTAGTTCGATTTAATTAAAATTAATTAAGTAAAAAAATAATTAGTAAAAAAATTAATTAATTAAAAAAAAATTAAATAAAAATTTAATTTGAGTTTTTACACAAAACAGGTTAATTAAAAAATTAATTAAATAAAAAATTAAACGGAAATAACATAAAAAAACTTAATTTAATAAAAAAAATTAAACTAAAAAAATGTATTAAAAAAAAATAATTACTTTAAAAAAATTAACTATTAAAATTAGTTAGATTTAATTAAACTTAATTAAGTACAAAAATATTTAATTAAAAAAACTATTAATGAAAAAAATAATTAATAAAAAAATTAAATGAAAAAAATGAAATGAAAAAAATTAAAAAAAAAATTGATTTAAAAAAAACATTAATTAAATAAAAAAATTAAACTAAAAAAATATATTAAAAAAAAAATAATAATTAATGAAAAAAATTAACTATAAAAATTAGTTGGATTTAATTAAAATTAATTAAGTAAAAAAATTAATTAATTAAAAAAATAATTGAAAAAATAATTAGTTAAAAAATAATTAATTTTAAAATTTAATTAATTAAAAAAATTTAATTTGATTTTTTTACACAAAACATGTTGAAAAAGAAAATGTATGAATTCCAAAACAAAAACAAGACAAAATGTTGGCTTCGCCTGCACCGAAGTAGTAATAGCCTTCCTAGGTGGATTTCTCATAGCGCAAAAGGCTAAGCGATTTGAACAATTTGTGCGGAGATTGTAGCGTTGCTTTAGATAATACTTTATGCCAATTTCGTGAAGATGCCTTTTCTAATTAAAAAAGTTTTCAATACAAGGACTTCAGTTTAGAACGATATGTTGAAAAAAGAGGGTCCAGTTAGCGTAACTAAAGAAAAACACACAGACGGACTTACTTTTTTATATTTTTAAATATACAAGAATTGTTTTTTTGTTTTCAAAAACAGCGTTTTAATTTTTTTAGAACAAGAAAAATTTTAAATATTAAATCAAAACCTATTTTCCAAATCCTAAATATTTTAAAATTTTAATTGTTGTTATTAGTCAGAAAATTTGTACAAACTCTAGCTTGAAACAGAGTGTTTAGAAATGAAGCAAAAGCAGAGCACAGGGTTTTCTTCTAGGTGGCAACGACTGTAAGTAAAATTAAAGTCGCGCTGCCGCCACAATTCCATTGACTAGTAACACAAAGAGCAAAAACCAAACCGAAACTCACCGAAAAACTACCAACTAAAAACGCCAAAACTGCAAACTACTACATACATATATAAGTAGGAACAACAACGGTACCACCAAAAACTCTGGAACTGCCAAATAACGAAAAAAACTAAAAAACAACAACAAAAATGAAGCAGCCAAGTGAAAAATTTTATAAAAACAACATAAAAAACAACAACACGTATACGCTTACAACTTTTAATTGTGGTTGTTGCCACCAAAAACACTGCTATTGCTGTTGTTGCTGCTGACGTTGCCGCCGCCACGGCGTCGATCGATATATTACCGAAAACTCACTCACCCACACACACGCACACATACACACAAGGGCGCGCATTTTTCACCGAAAAACTCATAAAGCGACAGATAGCAAAACAACAACGTAAATTGCCAACAACAACAACAATAACAGTGGGTAAACGAAGTCAGCAAGGCAATAAAAGTGGGAGCGACGGAGCGGAAGTGTGGGAGATCACACAGTCAAAACTGGTGTAGAAAGTAAGAGAGTGAGAGCGCAGTAATGAGAGCGTATGCAAGTCGGTGGTGTGAGTGTGGTGTGTGCATTGGGTTAGCCAAGTCACCGACGCTGTTGGCAAACTATTGTAGTTTCCGTTGCCTCATAACCACTTTCCGGTACAACAGCGCACTGTGTATGAGTGACATTTGCGGTGCGTTCTACACAAATGACAACAACAACAGATTTTAAAACATTTAGACATTATGAAAACCAACCCGGTAGGAAAGTGGAGTAAGCAGAGCTGAAGTTGTTGATTTCAAGTGGTTGGTTTGGCAGAAGAGCGTGAAAATTTGAGCTTATCAGCAACATATGCGTTGTGATTGACAACAACAATAAGATTTTACAACAGTTAGGCAACATGACTAACAACCCTGTAGGAGAATGCGAATAGTAGTTGACCACAACTGGCAGCATACGCCAAAAAGAGAGCGTACATTTGAAATAAACAAGACCCAAAACCCTATAGCAGTTCCTACATTTCGAATGAGCGAATTTTCCTACCGTGTACTTCCATCTAGGCACTGGTTTTGTCAACGCGCGTGAAGTTTTACAGTTTTACAGCGAAAGACAACGGAAGCGTTGCTAAAATCAAACAAAAATAACAAATAGACACGGCAAAAAGTTAAGTGCTTGCGAGAGAAAGAGTGCGAGAGCGTGAGTGAGGGAGAGCGTGCGCCTAAGTGTGTGCGAGAAGTGGCAAATTTGTGCGCTGCATTGCCGCAGCTGCATATTAAAATTCATAAAAAGGAATTTTTGAATTTTAGCAGCACTCTTCCGGCCTTACACCGCACCGCAACGGCATTTTATGGCTCTCTACATGTCATTTGCTTTCCAAACCGCGCCAAGACAACGCAATCGCTTCCGTTCACCCGCACACCAGCGCTTGTGGCTAAACTCCTATTTGCATATTACATACTTATGTGAGTGTGTGCGTGTATATGTGTATGTACGTGTGCACTGCTTTGCTATATGCCAACACATGTAAATTTATGCCAAGCCATGGCTTACAGAGGCGTTCACCGGCGAATGTCTGTTCGCACGCCTTCCGCTACGAGTTGGTTATTTGTTACGTATACGCCATGGTGCGCTTTGGCAAAATAACTTTTCATGCGTAAATGAAGAAATTTGAGGCACGAATTTTTAAATTTGCACACGAAAATTTCGTGAGTCACTTTTTTTACACAAATTATATGCATAAATTAAAACGGCGACATGACAGGGAGGTAACGAAACTTGTATGACCGTGTGTAATAAAAAATAAATTAATTAAAAATGGAAAAAATTTAAAAAAAATTAATTTAACAAATTTAAAAAAATTAATTAAACAAATTAAAAAACAATTAATTTAATTTAACATAAAAAAAAAATAAATATTAAATAACAATTATTTAAAGAAAAAATTATATTTTCAAATTTTATTATTTTTTTTCTTATTTTTTTAATTAAAAAATTTTAACTTTAACTTTCCTCAGAGGGAAATATATTTAAAACATATTTTACAACAACAACAAAAACCAACAACAAATAAAATATGATTATCACTAGATCCACCTATAAAAGGTCGTCCAAGCACTCTTCTGATACGAACTATTTCGACTACAGTGTTGAGAATTACAGTTATATTCAGTAAACTCGAGAGACCCAAGTTTAGTAACGACGATTACTATTACAGGTTTCCTTAAAATAAATCCGAAATTAATAATTGAAGGCATCGAATAATCGAAAGCTTTAGAAATCAGATGGAATCACATACACCTGGACTCTCAGTTTGAGCTCTAATTTAGTATTTTCGAAATCCAGCTTTATATGGAGTCGAGAATTGACAAGATGATCTCTCTGAACATATTTTTTACATCGGACCTCCATAGTAACGGAGACCGAAGACCGTAGAGAGTTGATTTAGCGCCGTTCGCAGCAACTCGGTTTGACCTATAGAACGCCTTGACGCGTTTTAAGTCAAGAACTTAAATTGAAAGCGAACAAAATACAGCTTCTGCATGAACTGAAGCCGCTCGACCTGCACAAGCGACATTGCTTCGGTCTATGGGCTCCTCAAAAGTTCCAAAAAGATCCGACGTTTCCAAGACAAAATTTATTCAGAGATGAGACCGAATTCTGGCTGAAACTGAAGAGTTCATGAACTGCCATTTCATCCAAAAAAAGCAACGGCTTGTTGTGGTTTGCGTGATGGTGGAATCATCAGTCCGTATTTCTTAAAAAATGATGCCGGTGAGAACGTTACCGTTATCGCGCCATGATTACCGACTATTTTATGTCTGAAATTGAAGCTCGTGATCTCGACGATATTTGGTTTGATTGAAGCAGTCGAGTCCGAGGCTGTTAGATAGCCTACGGCGCTGTGAAATAGTGAGATAGGTGAGTTAAGTCTTCAAATTTCGAAAGAATGAAAGTCGAGGATCATCCAGTAGGGGGTTTTTAAACGCTTGGTTCTTGACTGCAAGTAAACCGGGATCTATTCCGCTTACTTACAACTGATTAATATGGAACAGCCACAGTAGTCGTGCGTCGGTGACAAACCAACGAATGTTTTTTCAGCACAAAGAGAGCAAACAACGATTATAAATTCGCTCGAAGCTTATAGCATCATATAGTTTGTAGAATAACAGGAAGTTTCACATAACATAAAGGAAGTAGAGACGCTCAGACAAGCTTCTAGTACAGATATTACTGCGCAAACTGCAGCAAGAACTCAACAACTAATAAACGGCACTTCATTGTCTCCTATAACCTCAACTAAAAATAACATAACCTAAACTAACCTCAAAATTTTATAATCTAACCACAAAATTTGCATAAAGCGCTATTGTTGCTTTGTCTCAATGAATAAAATTAAAGTTGAATTAGTTTTGCTTGTATTTATTTTGGCATTTACATTGCTATTCAAATTGACTTGCCAACATTTCGTTGTTTTTTTTTTGTTGTTTTTGTATAAAAAGCATATGAATATTTAATGCCTTGCATTCACTTGGTCTGAACCAAGACTATACAAATGCAGAGAAATTTTCATATGTATATGCGAGCATTCAAATGTGATCACACATTGTCTATTTGCTGCGCATGAATTTTTTCATTTACACACAACACAAACAACAGCAACAATAGAAAACAACAAATAAACAACAAAACTAGAAAAACTAGAAATTCCAGCAGAAAACACATGTGACTGCAGAGCCCTCAACCCAACAACGCTTGCAAGCGCAGTAGACCCCACGAAGTGACGCCAACCCTCGGCGTTGTTTGCTGCACCAGCTGAAGCTTGTTTCATTGCTGTTGTTGTTGTTGCATTTGTATTGCAATCACCCACACTGGCGCACCAGCATTTTGCATTGTTTGCACGCTTTACTCGCTGCGGAGTCGAGCAATCAAGCTTTGCTTGCCGTTACTCACACTTGGTCGGCGGCAGGGGTACGCTCGTGCTCGTCAACCTAACAGTACTTCTGTGTTTTTATTTTCTTTTGCCATTTTGTTTGTCGTTTCTTCAATTAAAGTTTATTTACATTTTTCAACGTCTGCAAATTTTGCTTTATTTTTCTTTGCTATTTCTGCTTCTTCTTATGTCAGTTGGAATTGGCAGAATTTATGCAAATTTCTTTTAGTTGTGTGCCACAGTGGCTTGAGAGTGACGAAGCGAGGTTTTGTTAAGAAAAAATAAGAAACTTATGGACGAATATCAGGTTAAAAAATTAAATATAAAAAAAAAAAATAAAAACTAAAAATTAAAAAAAAAAAATAATTAAAATTAAAAAATAAAAAAAAAATAATAGTAATAACTAAAATTAAATTACATAGAGACGAATTATAAAAACTTTTTTCATAATTAAAAAAAAATAATAATTAAAATTAAAAAATAATAATTAAAATTAAATTAAAAAAAAAATAATTAAAACTAAAAACTAAAAAAAAAATAATTAAAATTAAATTAAAAAAAAATAATTAAAATTAAAAATTAAAAAATAATAATAATAACTATAATGAAAATAAAATAGAAACAAAATATAAATACTTTTTTCATAATTTATATTGCTTCTTATTTTTATCTCTGTTGTTGTAGCGTTAGAATTCTGCCGCGTTGACAGTCCTTGACCAAATAAAAATCCAAAAACAGCAAAAATGTTTGTTTTCTAATGGAAAATGGTCCTAACCTAGCATTGCCTAAAACCAGCCACCCCGCCGAAAAGGCTTAAAACTTATAGAATCTTTCATTTATAGAGGAATATTAAGAGGCGCACCTGAAATGGGAGAAAAAGTTCGACCTAACCTGTAACGAAAGCAACTATGCCTCAATTCAAATATCATTACGTCTCAATCTCGAAGCTCCGAGTTCAGTCAAGTTTAGGTTTATGTAGAGTAAGTACATTAAATACGAGTAATTCTTATATAATCCATCAAAAACCCCAAATGGTTGTAGATTCCCTCACTAATCGTGGAAATATTTCCACATAACTTACAATAAAAACAACTTTTTTTCAGTAACGAAGTTCCGACCTCAATCTGGTACCGATTCATGTAACTAATGTGGAGTTCAAACGTAAAAAAATTGCCGTGAAGTACATCAAACTCACCGAAATGGCTTAAGCATTGGTGAACCCACAATTTATTGATAAAAAATTAGGACAAATGGGAGAAAAAGTTCGACCTAACCTATAAAAAGGTGTAAGCTGATAATAACTGAGCTAAAATGTGTTCGAGTCTCGATCTCGAATCCTCGAAATCATTAAAAATAAGTTCCGAACATTTATTGAATGAAGCTCTTTTCAGAAGGAATCTGAAGCTTAAAAAACCGCAGACTCCACAAAAGAATACTTGTCTTACCACAGAACGGCTTACACCATAGTTAGTATTACCCGCCACATATTTTCCAACAGTCTAAAATTTAAAGTAATATACTTGAGATCTTTTGAACTTTCTTGACTGAATGCAATATACAGCAGAACTACCGACCACTTCACACTGATAAAAATGCGGAACCACCTAGTTCATCCATGCCTGCCTTGTTTACAACAAAACCACTACGGTTTCAAAAGCTGAATCCCGCTTCTTAGACCTCAAGGATCTCAGAAGAAGCATTATAGGAATAGTCTGCCTTAAGTATATAAAATTTTCTATATATTTTTGAGAATATCCCACCAAATATATAGGTCACGGCACATCTTACGGTATTCAGAAACAATAGATCTCAACATTATAAGCTAAAAACATTCAATGAACTCTCCATAAAGGTCTACAATGTGAGCGCGGAACTCCAGCGGTTTCCTTTCCTTTCTGGATTCGTGTATTTAGAGTTTGATTTCTTCGGTTCGGATCGCAGAAAACTTGTAAACTGTTACAAAGTTTGAACAATGCTGGTTCCACTCTTAAACGAAAAGCTCGTAAACTTGTTTAGGTATTCAAAGAGGAAAAGATATTATATTATTTAATATTTCCACGGTTCTATAGTGAAGTTTAGATCTCTACGAAAAATTCATTCATCCGACCACTCTGGTTCATCAACTAGAGTTTGCGGCCTCACTGATACATATAACTCTGACATTTAGAAATTGATGATACCAGGTTTGAGACCAACGATATGTGGTAAGCAAACTCGCCGAAGTTCGAAGAATGCTATAGTCCTTACTGTTCAATTGGGGCTTCCTTCATTTTTAGTTGAAAGAAACCGTCATCAAAAATCATCAAAATCAAAATCATCCCAAAGTAAGAACACTCGTATAAGAATTTTCCTGAGATCTGAGCGAAAGGACTCCGATTGCCGCTGATACATGATCGACTCCTCACTCCATCACCTAGACTTACAATTCGTCAGTGAAAAATTCTCAGACCGAAAGTATAAATTATCTTGATGAGGCTCGAAGAATACTAGAGACTTTCCCGTTCAATTTCATAAATTTTAATTGGGAAAAACCGTTGTCACATCTACCTTAAACCAAGAATATAAAGGACCTTGTTGATATCTGAGCTTACAGGCTATCCTTTCAAAAAACTGCAAAAATAGAGGCTGGATCTCGTTGAAAAAAAAAAGAGTGTCGACGATAAAGATCTCTCTTACGAAGCAGCTTACTAAATAATTTTCAATGCGTCGAAGCCTTGTTAGTCACTTCTAAGTATTAGTCGCTTCGAAACAACAGTACCTTCCTTCTCTACACCATATAGTAGACCCGATGGTGGGGAGGAAGTCAGAAGAACTGATCTTAGGATCAGCAAACCTCACTCCAAGTATTATTTAAAAAATATTTTTCTCCGAATCGCATTGAAACTCCAGTTTAGCTTCATTTACTCGATCGAGTTTAAGGTGCTTGGCTATATGTTAAACCACCACTACTGTCGATGTAGAGACGCGAGTCTTTTTGAACTCGTTCGTAAACTATTTTTCAACCCACTTAAAGTTTATTAGACGCATGAAAAAAAATGTCCCTCCGCATCGCATCAAAACTTCGGTGGACCTTCAGTAAGTCGACACTAACCGATTACTCAACCAACTGTGTATATGTATGTATGGCTGGGTGTGTGTGAATCAATATGGCTGCAGACAAGCAACTCTGTGTTATGTAAGTAAACGCAAATGCATTACTGTAGCGATGGCAACAATAACATATTTGGGCGTAAATGTGTTGCCATGTCGTTTTACGGTACATAAACTATATGCATGTTTATGCGTGTGTGTTTGTGCAGTCTGTAATTGACATTGACTTGTTTGTCGTTATGGCGCATGTCGTTGCCCCATTGTTAGTGTCATTGCAATTGTAAAAATGCATTCTTGTTTACACAAAACAAGAAGCGACAACAATAACAACAACAAAAAACAAGGAAAGCTAATAAAAACAACGGCATGACAACAACCACAGCTGTGAGTCAAAAATTCTAGGAAAAAATTAAGAAAAAAGTTATAAAGAAAGGAAGGCTACAATAACAAAGCAAGCACGAAAGAGTTCAACTTAGTGACAACCATTAGCAGTGAAAAACAACAATAACAAGAGCAATGAGTGGCAGGCAATTTCGTGCAACGGCAAAAGCAGTGAGTGCTCAAGAAAGTAAGCTTCTGTTATGGTAGTTACAGCAAATTTGTCTATTAAAAAGCGATAAATTGTGGCGAGCAGACAAAGTTAGTGGAAGAAGAAGAAGAGATTACGAATTTGCTTCGTAAAAAAAAAAGTGTTGCAAACTTGAGAGTAATTGCCAATCTAGAAGTGAACTTTCGAACTTTTTAGATCTTTAACTTGATTTTGATGGCAAAGTTTGTATGGCAGCTATATGCTATAGTGAACCGATCTAAAAAATTTCCTCGGAGATTGTAGCACAACCTTAGATAATACTCTAAGCCAAGTTTCGTGAAGATATCTAGTCAAATAAAAAAGTATTCCATACAAGGACTTGATTTTAATCGGTCAATTTGTATGGCAGCTATATGCTATAGTAACCCAATCTGAACAATTTTCTCTGAGATTGTAGCGCAGCCTTAGATAATACTTTTTGCCAAGTTTCGTTAAGATAACTCGTCAAATAAAAAAGTTTTCCATACAAGAACTTGAGTTTGAACGATCAGTTTGTATGGCAGCTACATGCAATAGAAGACCAATGTCGGCGATTCTGACAAATGAGCAGCCTCTTGGGGAGAAAAGAATGTGTGCAAAATTTCAGATCGAAGGCTCAAAAACTGAGGGACTAGTTGGTCCCTCATGGCGAAATCAACTCAGCTCGTCTTAAATGTCTATATTTTAAAGGCTCTACGACATTTCCTGCTAGGTCAGTGTGACTTCAGGCAATCGTCGCTGTCGCGACTTGGATCCCACTTCACTGTTGAAGAGACATAACTTCGTAATCGTAGATTAAATTCTCTTATACCAGAGTAAAATAGCATACTATAGTAGAAGACTGCTTATAAGTATACTGAAGCCCCTGATATGGGCCCACTAGACTACGACACCAACTTTCTACGATGCTTTAATAGCGTGATAAACTTGTAAAAGTTATTATAAAGTTAACTGCCATTATAGACATTTAATATAAATACAATAACAACTACAATGCAAAGAGATAATATGAACTGCTAGTAATTGTCTAACAGTTAACGAGCTTAATTAGAAAGCAATTATGTACAGTTATAGACAGCGTTAAAATTGTATTGAGCGCAAGCAGTTAGTTGCAGAGAAAAATATATGTAAATGGAAACGTATAAGTGTATATGTACATTAGGGTGCACAAAAAAAAATTTTAATTTGAAAGTTAGTAATTTTTGAATGGCGGTAACTACTCTTCTTACAAAGATAATCATACTTTGCTTTATAGTTTAATAAAGCGCAAAGCCTCAACTTTAAAAATGTAAAATGTTTTTTTGTAAAAAATTTTGATAATTATGTGGAAATACAATTTTAATAAAGAAATGTTAATAATTGATGGGTCAGGCTGTATGGCAGCTCTAGGCTACAGTGGTGCAATCTGAACAAATTTCGTGAAGATACCTTTATGAAATAAAAAAGTTGCCTATACAAGAACTGGATTTTAACTCGTTAGTTTCTTCAGAGATTTTTGAGTTGCATGGAACAATAATATAAGCCAAATTTTACGAAGATATCTTGTAAAAAGTTTTCCATACAAGAACTGTATTTTGATTAATTAATTTGTATGTTTTTTCTTTTTTTATTTTTTTTTTTAATTTTTTTTTAATTTTTTTTTAACTTTTTTTTATTTTTTTTTTAATTTTTTTTAATTTTTTTTTATTTTTTTTAATTTTTTTTTAATTAAAATTTTTTTTTTAATTTTTTTTTAAATTTTTTTTTTAATTTTTATTAATATTTTAAGCACCCTAATGTACATATTTGTTATACATATATTTTTCTTTATGTAAGAGTATGCATAAAAATACTATTGAAAAGGTTATAAAGACCGGACATTTGCCAGTAACAAAAACATAAAAAAAGAAGAGTCATAGAAATTACATGCATACATACATACATATGTATGTAGCGCATATGTTTACTGTAACCTACATAATGCATATGTACATATGTATGCATATAACGGTATTCGCACATGTCGTTAATTACTTTACATCACCTTTGACGCATTCATTTTAAATGCCACAAATTAATTACATGTGTCTAAACATATGTACATACATACTCACATACCTGCATACACATATACATATTTGCAAACAGATAATAAAAAAGGATATCTCATATATTATAGATATATAAATACAAACTTTATTGCCACGTTTTTATTATTTCTATTATATTGATGACAGTGACTCATGTGCGCAGTTAACCTATTAAGAATGCGCATAAAAACGGTTTATGGGTTCAAAAAGAAATTAGCGAAACTTGCAAAAGCTTTAAGCTACATTAAGGAACTTCAGACACTTTCTTTGAGAATAAGGGCACAAAAATTAACTTTAAGCAACATTAAATGGCATTTGAAGAAAATTTTGTGGAAGAAGTAAACACAATTAGCAAAATAAAATAAAATTGTAGCCTAACTGTAGGCGCTATTCAACATAAGGCATAATTTTACGGCATCTGCAGCACAAAAATAATATAAATTTGCCTTTTTTACAAAAAGCATTTTAAAATAAAATACAATTAAAGATTATTTAAATGAAATTTTGCAATAAATTACTAAAAATTACGGAATTTTGAATTCTAACTTTTTTCAAAAACTTTTTTCGGTAGAAAATTATATTAAAAAACTAGTTTCTCAAATAAAAAAAAATATATATTGAAATAAAGAAATATTTAGATGGAAAAATTCAAAAAAAAAAAAAATTTTAAATTAAAAAAAATTTAAAAAAAAATAAAAGTTTGCTTTCCTAAATAATTTTAAAAAACTTTTTATATAATTTACAGCAAATAAAGCACGCCGTTTCTACTAACCTTCATCATATTAACATTATAGCAAGGTTTAAGTATAATTTTTATTTTATTTTGCTATTTTGAAAGAGTGCGCCTAAGAGTATGCAAGCTAGATACTGCGAAAAACAGTTATTTGAGAGAAATTTACAGTAAGAGGGCTTCTTCATATAGATTACGTACCTTCGTTCCAACAGCTCAAACGGTATCTTTTGTAACTAAATGAATATATACACGAGCTATTGCCTACATTTAGGCATACAGAAAAAATTTTTGGTATATAATTCAACAAATCAGTTTATTTCGCAAAACTTCATAAGTAAAAAAGCATATTAAAACGACATATTAACTACAAATATAAAACACCAGCTGAAGGCTGGTTTAATAGTCACCGATGCACCGAAAATTTAGGAAGGAATTGGGAACACATATTGTTACCAAATAGCAAACCGGATTATTTACCGAAAATAGTTGCTTTTCGCACTATAATGCTCACAAAACTTAAAAGGCGTGCGCTTTCAAATAATATTCAGTAGATTTGACGCTCAGCGCCTGATTCAGCTAACTCTCATGTAAGCTGAATAAACTCGGAAAACTATGAACTGCATTCTCAGACATTTTGACATTTAGCGCTCAATTCAGCTATTATTATTTTTAGCTGAATATGTGCTGGAAGCTAACTGGGGCATCATTTCAATGTTTTTTGCTTACTTGTTAGAACTTTTTCTCTAGCTGAGACTGCAAAAATTTGCAATTATAAGCGCTTTAGCTTATATCAGTCAATTCAGCTATCATTCTTTTAAGCTAAATGGGTGCTAGAAGCATTATTTCACTTTTTTTTTTCTTGTCAGCACTTATTCAGCAGAATAAAATTATAGTTGAAAGTAGCATTTTTAAGCTGAATATGTGCTTCTTTCAGTTTTTTTGCTTGTCAGCGCCTATTCAGCTGCAACTCGTTGATCTATCAGATAGTTTTAGCTTTTAAACTCACTTTAATAGCTTTAAAATTGAATATTGGACATTGGGTTTGAACATAATAGCACTGGAATTAAAAAATTCATAATTTCACTTTTTTTGGTTGTCAGCACCCATTCAGCTGCATAAAATTATAGCTGAAAGTAGCAATTTCAAACTGAATAGGTGCCACTTTCAGTTGTTTTGCTTGTCAGCACCTATTCAGCTGCATAAAATCTCAGCTGAATAATGCGATAAGTGCCAAACGCTTGATAAACTTACTAAGGAGTTGCAACTCGTTGATCAATCAGATAGTTTTAGCTTTTAAACCCACTTTAATATCTTCAAAATTGGATATTGGACTCCCCACTAATAAATTTTGAATAAAACTTGAGCAAACACTCACCTTTGTTTACTGCAACTCTGGCTTGTATTTGCTGGTAATTGTAATTAACTGCTGCAATCCCCGCTGAGCCAGAGCTGAAGAAAAACTTGATTGATGATTTTGCGAAATGATAAAGATGATATAGAAAATAAATGAGATGATAGAGAAGCAGTTTGTGTTTGCTCACTACTTGCATTATAATTGTAAGCACTATAGCATGGAGCTTTAAAAAGCTTCCGGCTTGACTGCGAGATAGATACTAAAAATTTTACACACTTATTTTATAATTATTTCACTTAAAATTATTTTTTGAAGCATTGTCTTTAAATATTTGCTGTTGTATGTGCGAAGAACACTGTTTATAAAAGTAGTTAGCAGTCTTCGGCCAGTTATAAGTAGAACCAGGTCATTGAGGTTAGGTATAACTGCTATAATAGGTCTTTAGTTGACCTGCGAGTATCTTGACTTCATTGTATACGATATTGCTTGGTTTTTATGGAGTTATTCGGTAAAACACATTCACATTTGATCAATCAGTATATTGAGGTTATGTAGCTTTGAAAATTTTGAACTTTGAATAATTTGTTAGCAGGCAAACTCGGTTACAATTTTCTCACTGAGTGTTTTAGTTTTTGTGATTATGTTGTGTTATACCATTGTAAGTGTTTGAGGTTATGTAGTTCCAATTGTGCTGTTTTTGGTAGGATTTTAACGATTTTTTTGCCATAAAAGTGTAGACATAAGAGTTTTCATCAGCTTACTGGAGTTTCATGCATTCGTTGTTTCCGACAGTATACAACAAAATTCTAATTTTCGCAATAGCTGGTAATTGAGGTTATGTAGACTCACAAATTTTTATCTTGGAATCATTTTTGGTACGGAATCGGAGATAAAAATATTCCAATGAACATTTCTTATGCTTGCGAGGATTTTGTGTTGTGTAAACGTGTGTAATACGGTGATTTGAGGTTATGTAGTGTTTGAACTTAGAAAAATTTACTGTTTTTCGGCACGGCATTGCAGTTAAAAATATGCCCCGGAACATTTCTGATTATTGTGCTGATATTATGTTGTGTACATGTGTGTAATACGGTGATTTGAGGTTATGTAGACACGACAGGTTCGAATTTTGAAGAATTTGAACAATTCTTTGAACCATGCAAGTGTGGATGTGACTGAAAATGATGTTTGGCCTTTCGGAGATCTGCTTTATTGTGCGTACGAACAAAACTCACTCCACAAAATCAGTCAAAAGCTGCCTACCGAGCTAACAACAGTGTTCTTCGTCGATTTTTGCACCTATTTATTTGTTAAAATAATAAAAATAATTAATTTCTTTAGCAAAACTTAAAATGTAAGAATTACCAGCGCCAAATTGGGTACTCCCTGCGTTTTTTGTTGTGTCCAACACCATGTTTCGCGCAGATTTTCGACTTACTTAAGCTTAAAATTTTATTTGCATTCCATTTCGTATGAATAAAATATTTACAATACAATATTTAACAAAAGCACGCATAAACATGTATACGCGCATGCGCATACGTCACACAACAAGCACACAACTACAAATTCGCCTTCATGAAAGGCTTCAAATACTGATGGAATGTTTTATTCACTGGTTCCTTGTTCATGGGATTCTTTTTGACGGACTCAAAGATACGTTCGTAAACACGGCCATCGGCTGCGCCCAAAGCTGAGTCCAAAACACGATCGTGCACATCGAAGCTATCGACAAGTGCCACAGCATTGGGACGCAAACGCTTAAGACATTCGGCCAGACGCAGCTCCAATTTGCTGACATCGCCATCGGTTAGGTTAATGAACTGTAAATAGAGGTTAGAGTGAACGCAAAATACACTAGTGAGCGGCAATGTGTGAGACTTACGCGCAACAAGTCACCCATGCGACCCAAACAGGCGTCCAACAAATATAATTCTAAAATCGTTTGAAACACGGCAGCCAACGCGGGTGAAACTTGACGTATGAGCTCATTCAGCCCGCTGTACGCGGTTTGTGCAAGAAAAGCGCGTCCGTGAAGCTGTGTGGTAGAAAATATGATTATTTATTTGCATTTTTTCAAGCTAAATATTTTTAAACTCACATCAGCTGCTTGTGTCAGCTCAATGCCCACCAAATTGGCCGCCGTTTCGGGTTCATGGCCTTGCCGGCGGTGCTTCTCCATGCGTTCGTAGGCAATGCGCACCTTGCTATTGAGAATATACACTTAGTATAACAGTATACACTACAAAAAAAATTACAAAAAGAAAAACAGCACAAACTTACTTCGCAGCCACGAATTGGAAGGCATGTACGATCTGCTCCAGCGTACAATCGAACGCGCCGAATTCTCTATTCTTTATATAATCACTAATATATTGCACCGTCGGCACTAACGGTTCACCACTCAGAGCCTGCGCGTACACTTTGACCAGATAGCGCGCAGTCTGCAGCAACATAACGGTATTCTCGCCCTCATATGTGCAAACAGCTGTGGTCATGCCGTATATTGTGGGAAAATTAGAGCAATCCATATAGCCATGTCCACCGCAAGATAAGCGACACACTTCCACCGCCGCCGCGGAGTCTGCGCTTGTAATGGCTTTCAGGCAACAGGACAACGCATGCATTTCCGGCAAGCGATCCATGTTGCCTTGCTCCAACTCGCCAGAGACATTGTTGAACATGTTCCATATGTGCTCACCTGTTATTTTGAAGATGATGGCCTTTGCGATTTGCGGAAAGACTTTCAACTGCTGCGTTGTATGCTCGATAATTTGTGGCTCGGGCTTGCTGGCAACGAAAAATTTTGCCGATTAATATAAAAAAAACAAAAAACATTTACTTCGTGCAACGAAGCTTTAAAATATAAAAAAAATCCATACGTCTCGTAAATATATACCGTTCAGGGAATAAATACTTATAATTATAGCTATAAACACTTGCAACTCACTTGGGGTCTATGGGACTTTGGCGCCGCACCGCCGAGTAACGCATGGCAATCGTTGAAGCCTTCGCCAATGTTTGCGACAGATCGCGTATGAGCGCCACGCGTACAAACATCATAGTGCCGTAGGTGAGTACGCTATTCTTCGGCGCTACATAAGTACCATCAGGTAAAACTTGTTGATTCTTCATCAGCATATTGTTCAAAGGCACACGCACATTTTTTAAACCCAAATAGCCGTTATTGACCGACTTCATGCCGATTTTAGGCCCGATATCACCAACATCTATGCCCTGCATAGGCATATGTGTTTCCAAATCACGCAGTTGCACAATGAATGGCGCCAGCCCACGAAACACGCCTTTGGTGTAGAGTTGCGCCACGACTATGGCATGGTTGGCAGTATGGCCCACTAAAATGTTTACATGCAGTTTAAACAATTAACGCTTTAGCACACATGGCATATGGAGTCTGTACTTACTACCACCCGGCCACCATTTGTAGGCGCTAATTGTGGGCGTATTCAAAACGAACTCTTGTGTGGTGGCATCGTATTCGGCACGCGTTTCCAAACCGCGCAAAAACGTGCCGTGACCCAACTCAGTCTGTGCATATGTACCGAGTATATTGCAATCCCAGGCTTTAGTCAGCCATTCAATTTGTTGTTCCACCGTACCTTGACCCATTATCGTTGGTACGAACATGACAAAGTGCAGCATCATTGGATTACCCTCCTTAATCAGCGCCGAGCCAAGTGCGCCACCAAAAAGTGCACTGTTACAAATAGGGAAAAAAGTTTAGCATTAAATTTGCGCTCATTTACAAAATCTGTGAACTCACGTATAAGTATCCACGTCGTCTTCTCCATCCGCACGTAGTTCGCGCAACTTTTTCGCAATAATTACGGCTTTGCGTACGCTGTGCTCGTACAGTTCCTTAGGTGACATGTACGAAATGGGCAGCTCATCCTTCAATTCAGGGTCATTCAGAAACAATTTCTCTGAAAAGTAAAAGCAAAAATTAAATTTGTGTTTAAAAAATATAATATTTGAAGAAGTGAAGTAGAGTTGAACCAAAAATAGTAAGAAGCATTAACTACGATTGCAACAAGGATGGAGTATCCTTCACGCGAGCATTTCTTACAGCATAAAAGGTTATAAAAATACCTTTAGCTTCATTTTGATGGCTCAGTTTGTATAACAGCTACATATATGTATGCTCCAGTAGTCCGCAATTTCTTGAGGAGAAAAGATCGTGTCTAAAATTTGAAATTGTCAGCTGAAAACTATTGGGTGTTCCAAACTTAGTGACAAACTTCATATACTCTGTTCAGCGAATACCAGTACAGGGACAGGCTTTCGTAGTGTCAGTTAAAAAAAAAAATACCCACAGATCTTTGACATGAAATATAATTGCATGTCTAGCTGCACGTTGCACTAAGTAATATCTACATTATTTTATTTTAAACCAACACATATGTACATACAAAAATACATTATACATATATATACATACATATACTATATGTATGCAGTAGATTTTTACTCACATTTCTTTCACTAAATTACTTTATAGCACTTAATCAATATTGCAATCTAATCGTTTAATGCAAATCGCTTGGCTCAACAATTGCTACAGCTCTAAAGATCAAGATTCTTTTTGCTACAAAAAAGTAAGGACACGTAAATTTGTACTTAAAGATTAAAGACTTAGACTATGTGATTATAAAAGTATGTAAGTATATTCACAAATTTACATCTTAATGCACATAACGCACTTAAAAATTGCACAAAAAAAATATTATTGCAGTGTTTAAAGTTTATTTTCACATAATTTATTTTATGTACATATATTCGTTAATTTATAATATTTTAAGCATTAAAACATACAGTTTTTTCGTAACCTAAATATGTAAGCATTTATTTCTTATAAGCGCTTACAATAATAAAAACTGAGTCACCTTTTTTGTAACGGTTAACATTTCACTCTCCGCTATTCTAAGTACAAAGTTCAAATAACATTAACTTCTGATAAAGTGCACGTTGCTTGTAGCGTTGAATATGAATAAGCTTTGCAATGTATGCATATTTGTGTGTATGTATACAAAGTGAGCAATTAACGTCGAGTTTTTTTAACTTAATTTTGCAAGCAGAGCGGCTTAACTTGTTTATTCGCAAACTTGTTTAACGTTTTGAAGATCTAAACACACTTACTGTTACGTATACGCCAAAGTGTACAAAAATGCATGTTTGCATACACATACATATGTACATGCATATGCATGTAGGTATGCTCATTTACTTAAGCTAAACCAGCTGCTTAAGCGGGTCAGCGCGCTAGTCGGCGTTTAGACTAGGCAAACACTTCCGACATACAGTATTTGCAAGCAAACAACAAATGCTAGTAAACCAAACAGCAGAAAAAACATATTTACTCACGTATATGTAAACTTATATAAACAGCAAACACAGCGTTAGTCATATATTTGCACACGCGAGCATGCTAACATGGAGCTGTAGTGCACATTTATTTACTTATTTTTTTTTTAATTTGAAGTAACACTCACCTAATTTCTTCTTTGCCTCATACTTCTCCTTGCCGCCTAGCCACCAATAGGTGAATTCTTGCGTGTTAAAAGACGCTTTTTCACGTTCACGTTGCAAATCTGGGTTAACTGCATTGGACGGCATTTTTCTTTCGTTTTCGTTTTTTTCTGCCACTAATTTTCCGCAAACACTCAATTTATAGCGCTCTTTTTAAGCTTACTGCCAATAAAAATCACCGAACCTTTAACGTTGCTTGCCGCTACAATACTGACTAGCTCCAGTGGTTAGGCACCGCAGTTATTCATTCAATACCAAATATTGTTTTGTTGGTAGCTGCACTAGGAAAGATAATAATATTTTAGTTAGTATTTGTGTGAGTTTATGCCCCCAATCAAGAACGAGCGCACCAATGGCATTATTAAATGCTTGCGTTAATCGCACTAATTGTAGATTATCGGTTTATACTTGTATTTACAATACATATTTTTAATTTATAATCGCTTATGATTTTTGTTTATTCACTGAACTTTGCACTACGTTTACTCATAAACAATTAAACCACCCGAAGCCTACAATTCACATGTACGATTCACAAAAGAATGCGTTGCCGAAAAATATACAGCTATGTGGTAGAAATTTATTACACCGCTAACAATAACAAATAATAAACATACAACTTTGTTGTTTATTAACGGCGCATATAGTGTTAATTTGTTTCTTATTTACTCAATAAATGAATTTGCTGGAACAGCTGACGCTTATCAGCAGCTCCCGAGTAAAAACGAGTTCACTTCACAACTAATTCGGTACTTACTGCATACAAACAAATATTCATGTTTGCTTTATTAACCAAAGAAATCAATGCAAACTGGTATTAACAGTAAAACATTAACAAAAATCACTGTAATTAAATATATCGTAATTAACACACACTTTTGTTATAATTGGAAAACTTTTCTTATAAGATTGGCGAATTGGACTAATTTTGCGCTTCTGCGCACTTTTGACAGCAAGCTAGCTGTCAGAATATACGAACAAAGCGAAACGAGAACTTGTGCTGCCAACCGATAGATGTCCGCAGATACAGTTGTTTTTAGGTATTTCAATATTGAAGCATATTATACTGTTTTTTGTTTAAGAAATGGAAATTTATAATTAATAATATATTTTTAAATAAAGAAATTTATAAAATTAATTATATTTTATGTTCGTAATATCAAGTTGGTTTTCTGTTAAGGATGAATTGTAAAAAGCTCACAGTACTCTAATGCATATGCAAACAAACCTAGCTGCGGTTGTTAACTGCTGATTCCGTTTGACAATTATAGTCTGCCATATTCAAATTCGTTATTAATGCAAGTGTATGCATATTTGAAAAACAAAATGGTGGAAAGTAAGGCGTCAACTTTAGAAACTGATGATTACTTTTTAATTGGTTAGGGTATCAAAATGGATCTATTTTCACAAATATGTACCTACGACCTAACCTAACTAAAGCAAATACTTTACTCAAATACTATTTATTACTCAATATGCATATATACTTATGTATACATTACATACACATATGTACATATACATATATACATATTAGCATATTTTGCAAATAGAAATATAAGTTTTATAATAAATATGTTTTATAGCCTATTATGCTCAACACTCCTTAAACTTTGCACTGCAATTCAATATACACGTACCTGAATCGTTCATGTGTGTCATCATGTGTGGCCTCACTTAACCAATTAACTGTTCGATATTATATCGCTCCACATCCGGCGAAACCTCTTCCGTTTGTACATTATGCCTTCCTGGCTCGTTAACACTAAAATTGATACTTTCATTTACTTGCAACCATTCCAAAGTAGTTTTGGTAATATTTCACTTCTTTGTAATTACATTGATGCACTTATAAAAATTAGCAAATAGACGCTCTGAATTTTAGTAGTGCTTCCGACAAAATACTTTTTAAAATGGAGGATCAGCAACCAACGCGCAAATTAAGAGCTTTTTCGCGGTTTTGACAATCAGCTGTCAGCGTAAAGTAAAGCGAACATGATTACTACGGCAGGAAGCATAGTTGTGCTGCCACCCGATAGATGTCCGCAGCAAAAAAAATTTGGTTTTAGGTGTTTTATGTAAAAAATAAAGCTAAATTAGTCATTTAAATAGATGATTAAAATTATTTAAATCAATTAAATTGTTTTAAATAGTAAACAGAAAAGCGTAATGTACTTCGTATTCGAAGTTTCAAAGACATTTTCTTAAATTGACTAGTTGTTAAAAGCTCAAAATAATGCTTAAACAAACAAACCCAGCTGAGTTTCTTAACAGCTGATTGCGGTTGACAATTTCCTTTTTTGATTTTTGATTTTTGAAAATTTGCGTGTATTATAAATTGCAATAATCTTAAAAAGTGGATGAAATATTTTATTTTATAAAGTTAAATGATGCAAAATGCTAATGTTTCTCAAGAACTAAATGTGTTGCTGAGTTAGTGCAAAATCGTACATCAATACTTTTGGGAGAGGACTGCTGAGTTTTTGCTGTTTCGCCGGATATATAACTGGGACTTTCCGGTTGATTACTTCAAACTCTTGTGGGTACATAAAGAAAGCAAGATTTGCGCTTGCTGAAAGTACAACAAAAATGTGTAGCTATTGTTACAGCTAAATTTTGGTTACACCTAAGAGCCTAACATCAGGAACAAAAATCTTAAAATGTCTTGTAGGTAAGGTATTCTATTAATTTTAATAAAACATTTGTTTAGGCACAGTACTTACTGCTGACCAGTGGCTGGCGTCATATTTATAAAAGTTTGTGAGTAACTGCAAGTTCCTGAGAAATATTTATAAGCATTCATGTTTGCATGTACGTATGTAAATCCTATATTTGTTGCTTAATTTAGATCATTTATTTTTACTACTGCAATTTTTCATTTTTATTCCAAGTCGTACATTAATCATAGCTTTGTGGTGATTAAGTAGACAGACAACAATCAAGATAAAAATAACGAGAAAATAAAAACGTTTACCTATCAGCCATGCTTACGTCTATGTGAGAGTGTATGACTGTATGCTAGCTCGCAGGCACAAAGTCACACAGATTACAACGTTCTTTCGAGACACGAGAGATGAGTTCGACGCTTTGATTAACAGGAGCAAATGAAAAATGCTCGCAATAAGAACAATTGACGTACAGCAACAAAAGCTATAATTACAAAACAACGTGGTTGCATGTCAATTTATCTAAAGCACACTATGCTAAAGCGCCTCAGTGGTCACTACTCAGCATATACATACATATATTCACTATATACTGTAACACAAACGTACGTATGCCATTAAAACTCACAGAAAAATGCGTTCGACGCTAAGCGTCATCCCCGTGTTGGAGCTCACGGCGGATTGCATGTTTCAGCCAGTATATTTCACTACTTATGACGAATATATGTATGTACATACATTTTGTGTGTAATCAAGTCCAACGGCGCACTTACTAATTTACACATACAAATAAAACATTACAGCGACATATACACATGCATACATACATATACATATAAGGTAGTGTCTCACACAAATTCCTCGCAAGAATTCAGAAATGTGAATTGAAATTGCAATCTGGTACTTCCACTTCATTAGTGCGACTTAACGACTGAGCAATGACCAATAGCCCCTAGTTGCCGCGGACGTCCTGTCCTTCAGTACAAAACAGCAATAACACATAACTCACACCTCGTTAAATGGCGGGCAGGCAAATATTGAAGCAATTCACCACCCACCCCCTACCAACAACAACGGATAGTGTGATGTTCTCATGACGGACACTAATCTTCCAGACACGTGAGGCGGTATGTAGGGGCGTTAGATTACAATGGAACGATTGGCACTGTGAAGCAAAGTAGGTAAAAAAAATTGGAAAAAAAATTTTAATTAAAAAAAAATTTAAAAAAATTTTAAACAAAAATTAATTCAAAACGAAATTTAAAATATCATTTCAAAAAAAATTATAAAAATTCAAAATTCAAAATGAGATATGAGATATGGTGAATTTAACCGCTGTGAGGTGGAATAAATTTAAAAAAGTGAAATATATATGAAAATAGTGAAGTTAAATGAAAGTCGTAAGATGCACACACTCGACTCACGCGCCGAACGACTCAGTTTATGAACACTCGGCGTTAAGAAATCGTGACTTTAAACTGTTTCGTCTTCTTTTACTAGTATCGAGTAAACGAAAAAGTGTTTGAAAAAAATGTCTGGCTCACAACAATAACAAATGAAACCAAAAATTAATTAGTTAATATTTTACTGGCAATAACAACAAATGCCTCGCACAACGCTCAGTCGTTTGAGTTGGCGCACCCATGTGAGAGGAGTAACAAGATATATATTTTTTCTAACGAGTATGAAGCTATGAGCTTTCTCAATTTTTTTACTATTAACTTCCGCAATACGCATCACTGTGTCATCAACGCTTTGTTCTTATGTACGCCTCTTGATAGGTTCGTTCGTGCGTCTAACGGACGCCTAATTAACTTTATGGACCATCATAGTCTTTGTATTAGTAGTGGCTACAGTGACGCGGCAGCGAGCAACGGCACTACTACTGCCACTACACAAACATACATATGTACTTATATCCACCTTAAACTCACCACTCGCCGCTAAAAAACGCCGAAACCTACTTCTTCAACTGCTGTCAGTGCAACCTTCAGGGATTAAAGTGTTTGCAATGCTTCGTCGAACAAACGATTCATGGCAGCTGACAGCGTATAACGGTGCGCTGCGCAGCTCTGCGCTTCGCCACTTTACAAGCAACCCCTCCGGTAATCGTCACACTGCCACCAGTCAACCCAAGTGGGCAGTAAATTGAGGCGACACGCGTCGCAGCAAATGTCAATTGTCTTCTAAAATAATGTCGCTTTGTGTGTGGGTGTGTGTGTGTGTGTGAATGAATACAAACGCGCCTGTGTGTGTATGCGTACAAGTTGCCGCTTGCGCCTTGTAGGTGTTGGTGAGTGGCGGTCAGCGCTATAGAGTTGCTTCATCGCTTCATTGAGTTGCGTTTTGTTTTGTGCGGTGCGCCAACGGCAGCGGTTGTCCCCATAACAACGTGCGCGCGAAATAGTGAAAAACAAGCGAAATAAACATATTTGAAATTTATCAAATTAAGGGAAAGTCCAATGAAAAAAGTTCTACGCTTGTGTTGAAACGTGCGTTGCGTGTAGTAACGGCTGTTTTGATGTAAGGCATTCAAGCTTATTAAATACCGCACGCGGAACGCGCTTGTTGTTGTGGCCGGACATTGCTAAATGTTTTTCTTTATAGATTTCTTTGTGCAAGTGAAAGAAGGAAAAGTGTGAAAATTAACTTTTATAAAGTTATATAAAGAAAATTCATAAGAGAAATTGAAAAGTGTGCACAAGGTGAGCTCTTCAAACTCAATATTTGAAAAAAAAAAAATATTTAAGTCACACCGGTTTTGTGTTGTGTATAGCTTTTAGAACCGTTTTCAAAGCCTCACAATAAAGAGATAATGAAAACTGTGTCTATAACTCCAAAGCGTACGTAGTGCAAACCAAAGACTCATCTCAAGTAATCCAGACTCTAAATGAGATAAGTCTTTGGATAACATCGCTTTTCAAAACGACTTCAAGACCTTTCGTTCTATTTTGCTTTACGAACTCGTTTTACTCAGCGTCGTGCCCTTGAATGTTACAACTAATTCGTCTAGATAGAGTTCACATTTCTTGCAGCTCTTCTTCAAGTATTCCAGTTGCAGATCTGTAATTTCGCCAATTTGTGAAAAATTTCGGAATAAAACTCAATTTCCAACAAAGCCTGTTAGAACTGCTTACATCAGATTCACCAGTAACGGTATAAAACTCTCGGACTACGTCTATGGTTTCAAATTTTTTTGGAAAGTATCTCCATAGAACTTTCTAATTAGACTTGTTAGTTCTGTTTTCGGAAAATTAATGAGGACCGCTATAAAACTTTCATACTAAAATCTAAAAATCTCTAAATCTTCTGAAAAATTGACGAGCTTGCGGACGCGATAGGCTTTGTGTCTACTTACAATTTCGCATTGAACTTACTGGCGCGATTTCTAAGCAACGAACTGTTCCAAGTTGACTCAGCATTATAGGAACTTATGAGTGCTCTTGGTCTCTGAAAGTTTCAAAATTGTAGGACTAAACTTTATATAAGCTGAGAAACCCATCAATATCTCCGACTGCTCAGTTGCGGACAACTGTCGAGAGTGTTTTACGTGGGATCCTACCTGCGAAGGCCTAACTCCACGGTGCTCAGAAGCACAACGGATCAATACAATGCGTCGATCAGCGCCCTGAAAACAGGGTAACGATTTTCAGTACCAATCAGCAGTGTGGCATGGACACACTAACCGCCTTGGTAGGATTCGAGGCCATCTAAAACCTCTTCCGTACTATGTGCACGGCGCCAGGTTGCAATGCAACTCCACATTTGAACTGACAAAGTCAGTTCTTCCCGCGATTTGGGTTTTAACCACAGCCACCACGAATCTCCACAAAGGGCCAAACCCAATGAGCAGATTGGAGTTACCTCCAAGGGCTTACTGCTCCCCGTGGTACCAGGTTAAAGTCTCTGGTAAGACCTTGTAACCGAAGTTACTACCAGTTGAGTTTCCACACAACTCTGGACTGGCGGCCAGGATCTTAGTCGCCTCTTACGACAGGCATGCCTTACCGCGGGTATATTCGGTTTTCCCCCCGAACCCTGAGCGGGTCCCCCCTGCCCGTGAGGACAACTGATTGGACTATGGAGAGCTTACATGGTAATCCTCTCACTAGCTCCAAGTTAACTGGTTCCAAATAGACCGAATGAACCGACAGCCGAACTTTAATGAGCCCTATAGAAGAAGAGTTCACTTTAAGAAGTGTATATTATAGACCACCACAAGGTTTAGAACCACAGCTGCAATGGACGCTTAACCGCCAACCGGATTTTCATAAGACTTATGGAGAAGAAACTCACATAAAGTTCATCAGACCATTTCTACAGCTCCACCTCCACAGCCAGTCTAGGATTTGTTTAGTTTTTATGCGGACCACTCGGACCACAGATGACACTTCAATTATTGTACCCAATTCCAGTTTCAGAGATCACTTTATTGTGCTCATCGTCCGCAGTTTTCATGAGTTCTTGTATTCTTATTACATAGTCGGCTCTTTAAAACTCGTAGTTATCAAGTTAAGTGCAACAAGTGTTCAAGAAAATGGTCACAAGCTTCGTGTTAGGCTACCAAAAACTCATTCGTGAAGTTGGCTGACTCTGAGCTTGTGTATGGACTTCACGAAACCTCGAAATTAGATTATCTAAAATCTTCGAACTTAATCATACGCTGTATATAACTTAAACTACGATTGTCTTTCGACCTACCTTCCGTTTGTGGTTTCGTTAAATGGTATATAAATTCTTAAAATTAAAGTGAATTGCGATTTGTGCAAGTGCCTGTGCGAGTCAACTAAGCTGAACATAAAGCGAGTAGTATTTTTAGCAATCAACCCCGCCACCGGCACCTACTAACCAACTACGAACCCACAAAAGTACCGCATGCCGCCCACTCCGCTCGCTCGTTCGGCTTGACAAACACATTAAACGTTCGTCGCTCGAATGCGCACTGACATTTACGGACGCAACACAAAAACGGAACCCGATGTTCCATCATTATCAACAATGATGGAAGTGCCATCAATGCGACCAAGCGATTTGTAAGTCAATGAGTGGCATGCGAAGGACGCGGAGCAGGAAATGAAACCATTAATAGTGATAGTGAAGGTGTCTGTTGGCGATATGCTTTGTCGTATTGTGTGTGAACTAGAATTTTCTCACTAAATTGGACACAACAAGACGGATGAAATGTGCCGGTAGCGGTGGGGTAGAGTAGAGGGTGCCGGTTAGAGCGGAATGCCACAAAGTAATTGTTTGGGTTTGGGAAAGTTGACATAAACATCTCTGTACATATGTATTTATAACGGTACATGAGCACCGGAAATCACTTAGCACCTAATGTGGCCACAAGCATTCCAGTCGATAAACTTTGCGGCGTCCTTTTGTTTCGGTTGATGATACATAACGGTTTATTATTATGATTATCATTTATTTTGAGGGCGACACATTAAAATGCTGCACAAGTTGGGAAATCACTCAGCCGCACTGTACAGTTAATATACGCATGTATGTGTGTATGTAGCTGAAAGGTCGCTTTACCTGTCACGTGGGTGGTTTAGGGACATGTGCGGCCTTGACTGCCAAGGCTAACAGTATAACTTTGGACTGCGAGTCGGCCAGTTGACATTTATGCATAAGAATAATCCGTTATACTTGTACATTCGCTAAAACTCTTAAACTAACGGCACAATTTCTACTTCTCTTTCCAGCAATATGGCTCGCGTAATACTCGCAACTACAACGCATACTAACTCCATAATCTTTACCGCGCTGATAATCGCTTTTCTACAGCTCGCCGTCTTCACTAGACTAGGTGTCGCGTCTATCCCTACGGTCGCACCGGCACCTGCGGCCACAGGGGCACAACTCTCGAGTAGTATTCCTCAAACCGAAACTAATGCCAATACTATTGCATCCTCGGCCGTGCTTGAGCATGGTGTATCCACAACTAGTACGCCACTACAGACGCCTGCCGTCTCCACCAGCGAACCCGTGGTTGGCGCCGAAACTGCTTTAGAATCTGTTAGCACAGCTGCAACGCTCACATCCACCACTGCAAGCACTACAACAACTACTGCTACCACTGCGCCTGAACATGATATCATCGGTTCGCCTGGTCCGGACAAGCGTGAGCAAGAAGCCATCTTGAAGGCGTTGGATTGGTTAAAGGAAAAACGTGCTGCTGATTATGGTTGGGGCAATGACACGCATGTTGTTATTTTGGCTAAGGAGTTGTCCGGCGCACGCGATCCCACTGACGCCGATGGCCACTTGCAGATCATACAAGAGTTGGAGGACACATTGTCCGTGAAGGAGATGGAAATTGAAATATTGGCCATGCTGGATCGTCATCATACGCTGCCGAAACCGCTGAATCTAGAGAAACTGGCGCGTTACGTGCTGGCACTCGGTTCGCTGTGTAAGGATCCGAAACATTTTCATGGCCACGACTTAGTCGCCACGCTGCAGCATCATGAACCGGCGCAAGATAATGAGTTCGCCTTAGCCACGCTGTCGGCGTGTAGTGCGGCTGCGCATGTGCGCAAGCGCCAAATACGCCGACTGCTGGATATAGCGAGCGGCGTAACGGATCAGGGTGTGGACACCATTGCCATGGTTATATTGGCGCTGCGCTGCATTGTGACCGATCATCGGCATCGCCATCTACAGCACTTTGTACGACGGCCTGCCAGAGGATTGGCCAGTTTGCAGGATCCACGCGGCGGCTTCGGTTCACTGCGCAGCACTGCATTGGCTATGCAGGCATTGCAAGATCTCGAGCACGATCCGGCCGGCTCTTGGAACCGTACCGCCGCATCAAAGTGGATATTGAGTCGGCAACGTGAGGACGGCGGCTGGACTGAAGAGCCATTGCACGATGGACAGGATCCCGGCATCGGCGTAGGTTTGACCGCGGACATTATACTGGCGTTGGGCTGGAAGGGACTGGGCGCAGTGCGTGCACTACAGTGCGATCACGTGATACGCGAGAACAGTGATCCAACTTCAGGTAAGTTAGCAAGATTTCATAACGCTTTAAAGCTTAATATTAAATACACTCCCCAAAAAAACACATGAATGTACCAAAACCGAAAAAAAATCACACAATTAAACTCAAACTAAACACAACAACAAAAATAAACGAAACAAAACAATTGAAAAAATTCGCAAAAACCACAAAACTCAATTAGAAAATGGCGAACCAAAACTAGCTGTACCCTATGGACTGACATCATCGGCCGAGGAGTCGGACTCGAAGAATATCTCCTACACATACACACTGTGGGTGGGCTCGAATGTGACGGAAACGTTCTCGCTCTCGCTAGTCTCTCCAAAGAACACCAGTTTCTTCAAGGCCATGACACAGGCTGCCGATTTGGATCCACGGTAACTCACTCACCAAATATTTAGGTTTCTAAGTGTTTTAACTTTGTTATAATTTTCTGCAGATTTGCTTTCGAGGCGCGTGAATGGCCTAACGGACACTATGTACACACACTAGCCGGCAAAAAGGAGGAGCCTAGGGGGTAAGCTTCTAAGCATTTTTGTTTTTAAAGTCTCTTTACGTAATCATGTTTCTTTCGACCAGATACAACTACTGGCTGCTGTATCGTTTGCCTGAGTTACCAGATCCTAATAATGCACCAGGCAATCAGCTGATTGCACCAGTCGGTAAGTAAAAGCCCTATAATTAGAAGTATTCTGCGCAGGTTTGGTTTCGGACCTAGAACGACCACGAATTATTACGAAAGCTCTTTCCGTCTGTCTTAAGTTCATGAGCAAAAATTTAGAACCCTAGCTTTGAAAATCACAAAATCGACGTCGAGTCTTAACTCGTCTTTGTTCGAGGTTTTTAAAACTCCGAAATTAAGTATGATAACCCGCCGAGCTCTGTCTGCTAGGCATAGTTTCTCAAAAGAACGCTTGGGGTCAAAGTTGAGTTCTAATCAAATTTTATAAAAAAAAGAGAAAGACCTCCACTTCGTTGGAAAGACCAGGTGGAGAAGGATCTGGCTACACCTGGAAGCTCCAAACAGCGAACCACATAAACGGTGTCTATGCCAATAAAGAAGAAGAAGACACTATCTTTAAGTATCAACAATAACCAGAGCTGAATGCGTTCCAGAGTTGTCCCTTCTGTTTATTATGACATCTGGGTTCCCTTCCTTTCTTTTTAAGGATATTGTAACCATAAACATAAATTCCAGCTTGCTCTCAAGTTCTCTGGTTTCTCTTCGCAACCACGAAATTCTGGCGACTATCAGAATAGCAGGATCTCCACATGTTGTTTAGAGACGAACGATGAATGATTCCACACCTTTGTTTCGGCTTGACAAACCGGACCTTTGGCGAAACAGGAGACATAGCCGAGACTGATATTAGCTGCCTTAATAGACATCGCTTTTTCGATTTATGAAGTTCTTATGATTAATTATATAGGAGTTTTAGTGACCACAACGGATCAGCGTTCCTAAGTGTCCAATTGAGATCCATATTACTGCGATCGACTTCATAAGAGAGAGGCTTTTTTGCCATCCCACCTTGCCAGAACGGTCCTTTCTTGCAACTGTCGCTAAAATACTTCTATGGCAGCTCAAAAGGTTTTGAAAACTCCCCACAACAAAAACAAAGAATCCTTAACGAATCGATCGTACAAAACGATCTTGTGGTGATACAGGCGGACTTAGATCCCGCCAAAGTCGATTTTATATAGTTCCAATAAAAACAACATTTCACTTTCAAAAGTTTTCGGCAACATTTCTTGATAAAACATTTATCTCTAAATTTTTTTTGTTTTCTTCACTTGCAGGCGTTGACGAGCTTATGGTCGAGGATGGTGAGCATTACTTATACTGGTATAAAAAGCTCTAAGCTCTCAGCGTATCACACAAGCAGCAATAGAAGTAAAAATTAAGCGAAAGTAGTGGATGGAAGAGTAAGAACAAAACAAACTACATATACATATATATATATATATATATACATATATATATTATATAATAAAACTAATATATACATACATACATACAATATACTGCTATGAATAACAGGAGGCCATAAATAATAAAGTAAATGCGAATACAAATATACACAACAAATATATACATGCATACAACTACATTAACGGTAAATACAGTGTAAGAGTATGAACTAAAAATTTAGAAAATGAAAACTGAAAAAAGTAAAAAACGGAAAAACTACAACTAAAAGCGAATTAATCAAACAAAAGTTCCGCGCTTTAGCCAAGACAAGGGCAAAATTAAGTAATTAATATTAAAAAAATATATAAAAAATTAAAAAATATATAAAAATAAAAAAAAAATTAAAAATTTAAAAAAATATTTAAACAAAATAAATATTTTTCGAAATGTGAAATTGATAAATACTAAGAAATGCTAATTATTATTGAATAAATATGAAAGGAAGCAGCAGGAAAGCATTGACAAAGCAAGAAAATAAAAAAAATAACAATTAAAAAAATAAATAAGGCAAAAATGCTATTAATATAGCAAAAAAGCGATATATTGATAAACGTGATAAGGCATGTGAAGGATAACAATAAAAGCAGGTGAACAAAGGTCACCAATACATGCACATATTGCCATACAGACAGCCAGTTTGGGCAAGGCACATGCATACCTACATAAATCACACATAATAACATAATGTATAAGCATACACACACCGATATAAAGACACTTACACACAGCCATACATATATATCTATACACACACAGTACATGCGCACCCATACAAGAGGAGGGAATTAATTAATATTAAAAATAGCAGTAGGCAGCATCGAACGTCCATGTTAACTAAATCGTGTCGTCTACATACACATACACAAACATACATAAATATGTACATTTAGCATAATGAAGCTTATATTGTAATAATGCATTAAATATATACACATGCAGGCAGTTGGAAAAGGTATATGTGAGTGCAAGTGAGTTGGAAAATGGTGAAATATACACACAAGCATACATACATACATATGTGCATATGTGCATATACATATGTATGTATGTATACGAAATTATTTTGCTTGAAAAAAAATTATATTCTTAATTCGAATTAAATATAATGATATGTAAATATAATTTTCAAAAAAAAAATCGAAAAAAATTGTGTTTTTAATTTTTTTTTTATAAAATTAATTACTATTTTTAATTTTTTTTAATTTACTGCTATTTTTAATTTTTTTAATTTACTACTATTTTTAATTTTTTTTTTAACTTACCACTATTTTTAATTTTTTTTTTTTTCAAAAAATTATTTTAATATCAAAATTTTTTAATTAAATTTACAAAAAAAAAAAAATTTTGAAAATAAAAAATAAAAATAAAAGGAAAAAAATGTAGAAAAACTGAAATTATTAATTCATTCTAAAAAAAAAATTAAATTAATTTTCCATAAAGCCCAAAAAGTTCTGGTTTTCAATTAAAAATTTTTGTTTCTATATATTAATTAATTTTTTTATTAACAATTTCGAGTTTAAATTTTTTAAAAAGCTGAAATAATTAATTTATATAAATATTAAAATTTTTTTATTAAAAAAAAATATTTAAAATTTTGGTTTTTGGTAATAAAAAAAATATTTGGTAGAAAAAAATATGAAAAACTGAAGTGATTGAGCATTTTTTAGTTGTTTTTATTTAATTTATATATTTTTTTTAAATAATTAAAATTAAATTTTTCAAACATTTTCGAAAAGAAAAATAAAAAATTTGAAAAAAACTGAAATGATTGGGCATTTTTAGTTTTTTTTAATTGATTTATATCTTTTTTTTAATAATTAAAATTAAATATTTCAAAAAATATTTTCGAAAAAGTTTTTTTTTACGAATTTTTTAATTGTTGTTTATTTTTTTGTTTGTTTTATAATTTTCTTTTGAAATTACTTAAAAAATTAGCAATATTTTTATCAATGCAAAAGCTTTCTTCTTATTTTTTTATTTTAAATTATAATAAAAACAGCATCATACAAACATACACGTAGAAAAAAATAAATATACTACAAAAAATTATTTAAAAGATACAAAAAAGCATTTTATTGAAAAAAAAACTTTAAGTTGTTGGAAAATAAATGAAATTACTTATTAAAAAATATTTCAGAAATAATAAAAATATGCTTTAATACAAAAATATTTAAAATATGCTTTAAGACAAAAAAGTAATAAATATTTATAAAAAAAATAAAATAAAAAGTATGCTTTAACAAAAAATAAAAAAAAAATAAAAAATATGAAAAAATAAAAATATGAAAAATTAATAAACAATATACATTTATTTAAAAAAATAACAAAAAATATGCTTAAATAAAAAATAAATAAATATTTATTGAAATTAATTTATGCATATATAATAAAATATGTGCATAACAGTTAAAATTGATAAAGAATAATAGCAATTTAAGGCAAAAATATACAAATACTCAGCAGCGATAAGCAATTAAATGATAAATATGGCAGCATAAGCAAGCAAAAAATATTTTTTAATAACAAATAATAACTAGCTAAATGTTTAAGCGTTAAAGTATTAAGCTGCGCAAGGAAAGGAACTAAAAAAATATATATTTTGCTTATTTTGTTTAAAAGTAAATTATCAAAAAATAAAAAAAAATTGCAATTTTATTGAAAAAAGACTTTTTTCTTTGAAAATAGGTGATTAAAAAATAAAACCATTTTGAAATTTTATTAAAAAAATTTTATTTAAATATTTTTAATAGTAATTTAGTTTTTAATAATGATTATTAATTATTTAAAATTAATTATTAATTATTAAAAAAAAACAAAATTTTTATATTTTTTTTTACTTTTATTTTATTTTTTAGGTTTTTTTTCTTAGCTTAAAAAATCATAAATTAATTAAAATAAAAATATTGAGTTTTATTTGAAATTTAAAAAAAAAAAAATTAAAATTATTTTAAATAAAAAAAATATTATAAATAATTTTTATTTAAACTTAAATTAATTAAAAAATTTTAAATTAAGTAAATTAATTAAAATTACAGAAAAAAATTAAGAAAATTAAGAAAAATTAAGAAAATTAATAAAAAATATAAATTTAAAAATATTTTAGTTTAGTTTACTCTAATAAAGAAAAACTAAATTATTTTAAATTTATAATTTTTATTAATTTTCTTAATTTTTTTTCTGTAATTTTAATTAATTTTCTTAATTCAAAATTTTTAATTAATTTATTTTTTAAATTACATAATAGCTTTCAACCAGCGCTATCTATAAAAATAAATTTCTTGAATCTAATTTTAATCTAATTTTTTATCACATAAATTTTTTTTAATTACAAAAATTTTTAATTTACAATAATTAAAAATACATACGAATGCCCATACCTAAAACTTACTTAGATCTACATATATAAACGCATATACTCACCCCATTATACAAAAAAACGTCGCATACACATACAAAAAATAAGTTAAGCTCTATGTGCAAAGTTGTATTTACGTAATCCCGTATTATGCCATAAACTATTAACTCACTTAAATTGCTTAAAGGCTCTAAATAAACATGTAACTAGTATAACTATTTGCAGAAGTAGTTTCTTAAATCACAAACATGCAGTAAACTGTACGAAGCCAGTACGAAAATGCAACGCTGTAATCCAACTGGCCATATACTATATGTAGACTCATAGTAGTTTCCTCTGCTCGCTCTAAACTTTACTCTCGACTTCTAAAGCTATGTATTCGTGTGTATCAACTATTCTATTTATGCTTAACGTATGTATATGTAATTAAGAAGACGATTAATCGATAAATAAAATATTATTAAAATCACATATGGTATTGAAGAGATAAATACGCCAAAGATGAAAGGAGTAATTTTACTCTTAATTTGAAACCAAAAAAAGCTTGAAATTTTTTTATGAATTTTTTTTAAACAAAAAAAAGTAATTTAAAAAAATTTATTAAAAAAAAAATATTTAAGAAAAAATTATTTTTTTTTTAAGAAAATTTTATAAACTTTTTTTTTAATTATGTTTTAACGTAAAAAAATATTTAAAAAAAAAATTAATGCAATTTTGAAAATAATTTTTGACAGGAAAACACATGCATACTTTAATGCTTTTTGAAAGCAAGCGATAAATTAAAAAAAGTTAACCTAAACATTTGCAAAAAAAAATTTAAGCGTATGTTAAATTAAAAAAAGATCGGTGTTATTACATATACAGTTATTTTGCCGGAAACACAATCTTTACAAAAAATTATATGTGTGTAATGTTTTACAAATAAATTTGTTACAAAAACAACTTATTAAAGGAAAAAAGCTTTTACTACGCTCAGTTCGAGTTTTATATATAAAATAATGCAAACCAAAAAAAAATCAAAATAAGCTAATTTATGAAACAAAAAAAAAACAATATATAAAAAAACAATAAAAACATAAATATAAAAAAAATATTTAAAAAAATTAAAAAAGAAATATTTTTAAAAAATGATTTATAATATTATATTTTTATTTAGAAATTTTGAAAAATTACTTACATACAGCAAAATGTTTTAAGTTAGTTTTTATTTTGCAAAATTAAAAAAAAATAATGAAAATTTTGTTATCATTAAATTTTTAGCAAGCAGTAAAATAAGCATTAAGCTATGTAAGACAAAGTAATATTCGCTGCTAAATAAACTATATTTAAATAAATAATATTAGAGAAAATAAAAATATATTTACGATTAAGCGAATTTAAAAAGCATTTTCTTGTTCAAGTGTCGATATATCTGAATCAATGGGAAAAAACGTAAGTAGAAAATTTGTTAAAAAAACAAGAAATTTACTTTAAAATGGTCTAAAATATTAATTAACAAACATTTTTTTGGAAGAACTATGTTTTAGTGAAGAAAAATTTTTATACCAGTTTTAAAATGTTATTTTATGCCAGTTATCAGCTGATTTACATACCTTTTGACGTTTTTTTAATTATAACTATGTTTTAGTAAAGCACAAAATTTATACCAGTTTTATAAAAATCTTTGACATAATATCAGCATTCATTTGCAGTATCAAAAACAGCATTTTGTGTCAAAGAGTAACTTTAATTAAATTTTATACCAGATTAGTAGAGAGCAACATTTATACCAGTTTTATGAAAATCTTTGGCATAATATCAGACTTCAGTTGGAGTATCAAAAACCACATTTTCTTGCACAAACGCTCATTAAAAAAAATACCAGCTTTGGCTAAAGCTTTTGTCATTAATGTTAGGTTTGATGGTACATTTCTACTTTTCAGCATACCACATTAAAGTTAAAGGAAAGACGCGTAAGTATAAAATCTATTACAGAAATTATTTACCATATGTTTAATATTGCTCCAAATCTTGCCACGCTTTATTAAGCAATAAATCTTATACCAATTTTATAAACACCCTTTTTCATAACATTTGCATATATTTTTAGCCTTAAAATAAAAATTCATTGTCAAAAAAAATTATACCAGTTTTTGCGGAAGATTTTTGCCGGCTTTAAAAGTGTTTTCAGTTTTTAGTTTTCTACGCCTGTCTAACATAGTAATAAACCCAGGGATTTATTTCAAGAAGTTTTGAAACCAGATGGAAAAAAATTATTGGATGGGTTTGAGTCTGGTCTAAACTCTTTTTAGCATAAAAATTTAATAAAAATTTTTAAATACATCATTTAACTAAGATATTCTACCAAACGCTTTACCAAACGACCTAAATTTAAATAAAAGAAATTATATAAAAATTTTCGACCAGATTTTTGAAATAGAATAGATTATCAAATACTAACTTGTCCTTAACCAGTACTAGGCTCATAGAATATTGTATTTTATGCAGTTATAAAACCATCTAAAAAGGAATTATAGCGTGGGAGAAAGTTTAGACCAGTTTTTTGAAATAGCTTATTTAAAATAAATACGATTATCTAATTCTAACTTGTGTCTATACAGTACTAGGCTCTTAGAATATTTAATTTTATGCAGTTTTAAAACCATCTAAAAACGCATTATAACGTGGGAGAAAGTTTAGACCAGTTTTTAATACATATGAAGATAATAAATGTTTTTTTTTCAATTTTTGTTTTAAATAAGACATTATATTAAACGAATTACGAGCCACTCAAATCAAATTTTTAAAATATAAAATTTCGACCAGTTTTTAGAAATTGTTTTTTTACATTTTTTTTAATTTAAAAATTATATATTTTTTCTGATTTAAAAATTTTAATTTTTTTATTTTTTAAATTTAAAAATTATAATTTTTTTTTATATTTTAAATTTAAAAATTTTAATTTTTTTTATTTTTTAAATTTAAAAATTATACGTATTTTTTTAATTTAAAAATTTTAATTTATTTTTATATTAAAATTAAGATTTTAAATAAATTAAGGTTTTAAATAAAGTTAAATTACTCTCTAATTTTTATCTAAATTCTTTCTAATTTTTTTACGTTCTCTTTCTAATTTTAAATTAAAAGAAAAAATTAAAATTATTTCAAAGAAAAATATTTTTGGTTATTAAAAATTTCGACCAATTTAAAAAAAAAATGTGTTATTAATAATTTTTTTTATCAATAATTGTAAATTTAACCAATGAATTTAAAAATATTGTGAATTTTAATAATAAAATTAAAAAAAAATATATTTGGAAAAATATAGAAACAAAAAAAATATTTTAAACAAAGTTCTAATATTGTATAATTTTTGTTTAAAATTAATTTTTTCTAAGTGTGTTTATTTTGTAATTAAATTAAAAAAAAATTAAGAAAAGTGTTTTTGTTTTTTTTTTTTAATTTTTTTAATTAAAGTTTTCTAAATTTTTTAAATTTAATTTAGATTTTTTAATAAACATTTTCTAAATTTTTTAAATCTAATTTTTCGTTCAGTTTACTTACCACAAGCTTTCATTAAAAGTCTCCAAAAAAACGCGCTCGAATATTTTTTGTATTTTTTCGCTTTCGTTTATAGTTTTATTTATATTTTTTTTCAAATTTTTTCTTTTCGAATTTTTGCTTAATATATTTATTTTTATTTTTTTTTTTTACTTTCCCTTTCGCGACCTAATGATTTGAGTTTTGTATATTTCAAGCGCAAACATGTTTGCTATACAAGTTCGTAGTCTCTTCACCAATTTTTTTTAGTAATTTCGTTTTTTACGTTAAATCTTTCGCATACAATTTTTATAAATATATTAATGCATATGGTTACATAGTTTATGTTTTGGATATTTTTTCCAGAGTTTTGCTCACGCAATATGTGTTTTATAATATTTAATATTTTTTTAAATAAATTTTTTTGAAATTTCATTAAAGTACATAATTTGTTTTTGCTTTTGTTTCTCTAAGTTATATGGGTTTTTAAGTTACACGAGGGTAGATTTGCATATTGTTATGGGGTCTTGTACAATAACAACACATTTTGATAATAATTACTTGTAATAATAAATTAATTAATTATATTGAATTATTTCTTTATTTATTTATTTAAGTCTAAAAACAGCAGCAAATAATATTTGCAAATAACAGCGCAAATAATGTGGGAAAGTGTTTTTGTTTTTGTTGTAAATATTTGTTATACATACATATACACTTATTGACTCTCCCAATTTCTATACAAGCAAAAGTTATTTTCTCACAGTGTAAGGTACAGTTTACATTGCTTATAAATGAAGCATACATTTTACTTATGTAATTAATTACTTAAATAATTTAATTTAATTAATTAATGTAAAAAAAAAATTGGCAAAAAAGCTAAAATGAATGCCAGCATTTTTAGTTTTCGCTGTGTGATTTTTTTCAGTGTACGAAAATTTTGTTGCTGACTGTAAATTGCACTGTACAGTTATACAGTGTTACGCCATGTTGTTATTATTGTTATTTTTTATTGTTGTTATTGTAATTTTTTATTGTTGTTGTGGTTTTTTTTACTTTGTTGTTGTTTGTTGCTATTAAGTAAGTAACAGCATAAATTAAGCTACAGCACTGAGTGAAAATTTAAATTATCTTTAAGTTTATTTGTCAGTATGTTTGTATGTATGTATATATGCCTATTTGTATGTACTTAATATAATTTACAAATATTTTATTTAAATGTAAATAATTGTTTACGCACATAATATATGGTTCATTGCGAACGCGTCTTAGATATATTTAAGTAATAATTTATATTTGTGTTTACAGTCGATACCATTATTAATCGGTTCATTTTTCGAAATCAATTTTACAATTCGTTACTAATTTTAATAAATATATATATTTTCATACAGAGATGCTAGTTTTATAGGTTACCATTACATACTATTTTTTTTTCTTTTTTTCTTGATTAAAGTTCGAAATATGGGTATCTTGAATTGATAGGTTAGTTGAAGCGAGGTTATGGATTTTTATACAAAAATATTTAATTTTTTATAGCAGAATTGTAAGAAAATGTATGACAGTAAATATATGCAAAAATTATGGGGAAAAATATCAAAAAATTATAGAAAAAATTGTAGGTTAAAAATTATAGGAAAGCATTATAGCACATGAATTTGGAAAAAATATAGCAAAATAAATGAATAAAATAACTGTTGTGTTAGGAATTTGAAAAAATAATTTTTATGACAAAATCTCATAAAAAAATGATAGAACAAAATAAGTAAAAATATAAGGAAGAAATTCTTGTATATTTTAGAAAATTCTTAATACAAAAATTATATATTAATTATTAATATAATTATAATTTAAAAAAATTATAGAAAAATTTATAGGACAAAAATTATAGGAAGTCATTATGGGAAACAAATATACAAAACTTATAGGAAAATGTATATAAAAAAACTGAATACAGATTACATCATTTTAGAAATTACCTTTTAGGCAAAATTTAATAGAAGAGAATAAAAATTATGGGACAAAATAAACAACAATATAGAAAGAAAAGTATTACGGTATATTTAAAAAAATCGATACCAAAACATAAATTAAAAATAATTATAGAAAATTTTATAGGACAAAAATTATAGGAAGACAAAAAAAATTATAGGAGAATAGGAATAAAAATAATGAAAAAATAAATAAAAATTAGAAACAAACAACGAAAATTATAGGAAGTCATTATGGGTAACAAATAAAAAAAATTATAGTGAATAAAAATAATGAACAAAAAAATAAATAAAAATTAGAAAAAAACATTTTTGCATATGTTTAGGAAATCGCTACCAGAAAATGTTAAAAATAATTAGCATTATTTTAGACAATTACTACCAAAATAAACAAATGTTAAAATAATTATAGAAAATTTCACAGAACACAAATTATAGAAAGTAATTATGGCAAACAAGTTTTAAAAATATAGGAGAAGAAAACAATTCTTATGTTATGGAATTTTAGAAATCAATTTTTATGGCAAAAATTTATAAAAAATTATAAGAATAAATAAAAATTAAAAAAAAATTATAGCAAAAAATTAAATTATTATTTTTTTTGGTTTTTTTATGCCAAAACACAGAAAATATAGATCGGAAACTATTTTTTTATATTTTTTATATTTAAATGCCAAAGTTTTATAAAAAAAACTAAATGATTATAGCACAAGAAAGAAAGAAAAATATTACATAGACATTTTTAAAAAACTCACAAACACAAAATATATAAAAAAAATTATAAAAAATGTGGGTACAAAAATTATAGGAAGTTATATGTATATGTATGTATGTATGTACATAACTAAAAATTATAGTAAGATAAATGTAGTATAAAAAGATTACGTTACAAAATTCTAAATCAATTTTTATGGCAAAAATTAGAAAAAAATTATAGGCAGAAATAAAAAAAAAATATGGAGACAAAAAATTATAGCAAAAAATAGAATATGAAAGTATTGTATTATTTTTAAGACAGTTTTTATTTTTAAAAATATACTTCTGTATTAAAATCCTGCAGTTTTTGTTCTGTGTAATATAAATTTTAAACGAAATAAACTTTTTTAGCACTTTTATACCAGTTTTGTCCACTACCTTTGCATTATTTTTTAACTTTTTCTTACAAAATTTTGCATATGTGCTTTGTAGTACAACGTTCTATGCACATTTATTGCGTGTAAAGTTTTATGCCAGTTTTAAAAACAATTTTTTTTAGATTAATTAAATTAGTTTAAGTAATTTCAAACATTTTATTTATGGCATGCGCTGTTGCTAGCGAAAAATAATTATGCCAGATTTTATACCAGTTTTGTTTTTTTAGCTTTCGAGTTATAATTTTTTTGGAAATTTTGTAGACCTAATAATTATGCCAGATTTTATACCAGTTTTGTTTTTTAGCTTTCGAGTTATAATTTTTCGCAAAGTTGCTAGTTTTTTCACTGTACATGCATATGTGTATTAATATATTTAGTAAAATATTTTATTTTTTACATTACTTTCTACATTTTTACCATTTCGCTTGAATTTCGTAATAATTTAGGTGTAGTGAGCAATTTTCTTTCGTTTGGTGGTAAATAAGGAAAATTAAAACTAAAAAGTGAAAAAAGTTGAACACGGTAAAAAAATATTAAAAATGTTATCAAATATTTCGAAGATATTAAACGTTGGTAAGCAACTGTGCGTAGCTCTACAAAAACAAAAACCTTAAAGTTGTTCGTGTAATTCTAGGTATATTTCTCGCTAACTTCTGGATTGTCATTTTCAGAATTTACAGTCGATTGGCATCATTGAAAATCTCTACTACTCTCTTTACAATTTGTTATATCGTAAAATATTTTATAACTTTGTTAGCTTCTCCACTTCGTTGCACATGCGCATATATAAGTATCATTTAAATTTATACAGTTATCGCTTAACAATTAGTTTACACGTTTATTACTTGTCATTTAGCTTACAAACTAGTTTAAAGACTAGACCTACAAAATACATTACAACAAAATTGTTTGAGTCAGTCAAAAATATAACGGTTTTTACTTCTGTTATGTGCACGAAAAAAGCCGAGTTGTGTTTGTTGTTTGGGGGAATTTCCTTTTTTTTTCGAAAAAATATTAAATGACAAATTTATACCATTTCTAGAATTTAATCTTTCGTTTTATTTACTTATACAAATTTTTTTCGTCTTTACAATTCTGTCTGTGACTTTTTAAGGAACTAAATTTTTTCTGCGTTATTTTTACTCAGATATATTTTATTTACAAATTTTTCAAAATTTCGTGAAATAATAAAACAAACATGAAGAAATCTTGTGCAAGAATTTTTACTCTGCTGAACGAAGTTCTACGCTCTTGAAAGAGTTCTTACTCTGGTGAACGAAGTTTTACGCTCTTGAAGGGGTTTTTACTCTCTTAGAAGAGTTTTTACTCTCTTAAATGAGTTTTTACTCTCCAGGAAGAAGTTTTACTCTCTCTACTACTCCGTTAATTGCTCTTTTTGCGAAATTCTACACAATTCCTTCTTCAAAACGTTAAAAATGGCGTTTTCCCCAACTTTGCTGAATCATTTTAGACTAGTTTTTTTTTTAACTTTACTGCAGTCGTTTGATTTACATATGTAGCTATGTATGTTTATTACCAATTTTTGCACAGCAAATTTACAAACATACATTTTTGAAAGTATTGATTCTTTTCTTATTTTGTATAACAGTTTCGCACTAGTTATAAAATTCTTTTAAAGCAGCTATTTCATATACAGTACTTCTTACAATGGTAATAAATTTGCTATGGGTAAGGAACGCTATGTTTGCGCTTAAAACTATTATACAAATTGTCAAGCATTGTTATTATTATTATTTTAGTTGGACCAGCGTGTGTACGCGTTGCCTTTTGTCACTTTATTTTGAATTAATTTCGTCTTATTTCATGTAATTATAATTTAATATGTACTTATATTACATTTTAGTCTTTATAAATATGCTTTTAATGCTAAATATGCATTAGCTTATCAACAAGCGAAACCGTTCCAATACATAAACATATACTCAATGTATATATGGTATATAAGAGTGCGCATGCGTACTTTGTGTGCTGCACAAGTTTCGTAAGTTATTGTGGTGTTGTTTTGCAATTCCACTGCGTAGTTTAGGAAATTATTTAAGAAAAATATGACAAAAGGTTGGAAAAAGTTGCAAGAACCAGCGTAACAAGCAAAACAGTTGTTTAAAAAATTATACCAGCTGTATAACAATTCAATAAAAGTGCTGAGAACGTGTCCTAAGCAATTTCTTGGCAACTTGCAACATTATTAACAAGCAAAACAGTTGTTTAAAAAATTATACCAGTTGTATAACAGTTCAATTAAAGTGCTGAGAACATGTTCTAAGCAATTTCTTGGCAACTTGCCACATTATTAATACAAGTTGCATGAAAATTCAAATTATACCAGTTTTATTTTTAGTGTTTTAAACGTGTTCAACACGTAATTATGTCGAAACCGCGGTAATGTATGCAAATATTTTAGTAAACGCCAAAAACGCGTTATACCAGTTTTATACCAGTTCGTGTTAGGTGTCTAAAAACTTTTTTTAAACAGATTTGTTAAGGTTTGAATTTTAGTACTCATAATTTTCATTATACCAGTTACATATAGCAAGCTTTAATATGTAAAAAGCGCAGTTTTGATCACAAACCAAATCGAAATTTTGAAAAATATGCAAAAAACCTGCTTAAGTTTCAGTGGTATTGCTTTCTAAAGTAATTTTTTTAACTAAAACATATCAAAACACTTTCCACTGTTGTTGTTACAGTCTTTCAACTGGTCCTTTCTAACACTGACAGCAACTTTTATGTAATTGTCATGCAATTACGTCACAAAATGGCTTTATACCAACTTTTAATAGTCGACAAGCAACTAAAAAACAGTCGTCTTCATTTATGACTTTTCAATATTTTCACATGCAACTTTTTTTAATATTAACTGGCAAAATTTATAACCGTCTTATTGCCACTAAAATGCACCTGTTTTGTATTTCTCCTTCTAACGTACTTTTGGCGTTGCCAGACTTCAATAATTACTTGTTTTACTGTGAACACACACTTGTTACGCATACACATTTATACATTGTCTACTATATGTAGTGTACGAAATATAGCTATTTTCACTTTAAGCTTAACAACAAAATCACAAAATTGCAACTGACACGAGCACAACGGAAATTCTTTTGAAATTAATTCGCGATTCAACGTTCCAAACATCACAAACATAAACACATAGCACGCGCCGCTACTCATCGCGCCGCAAGCGCCAAAAGTCGCGTTCGCGCGCCAGCACATCGGCCACATCCGATGCAGTCATGCGATCCACTGTCGGGCTAGTCGTGATCGGTGGCGCGCCACCCGCCAACTGCGTGTGCAGCGCGTCGCCACTGCTGCCGACAGCAAGGCGCGTGGGCAAGCGACGCGTTGTGGTGGGCGCCGCCAGCAAAGCCGTGTCGTCCTGCGTGGTTGCGCACACGCCGCTACCGCCAGCGCTGTTGCTGCCAACGCCAACGCCGCTACCGTCCGTATCGCTTGTATTCTCCTCAAAACCATACCAATATCACATGAGCATTATTTGCAGCGCTACTCATTGGTCGATAGTGCGATATATGCGCCGCTGTGGTTCGGGTGTATAATGAATGCGCGTGCGAAAATGTTGCGGCGAGCCGGGCACGCTCTCCGAGCCGCGACGCGGTGGTGGCAAAGGCGGTGAAGCGTTTACATAGCTGTGGGTACAAAAAAATAAATAGTAAAAAATTATTGGTATAGAAATTCTCTGCTACTCACCGTCTGTTGAGCAGTGGTGAACCGCCTGGCGGCTGACCGCTCAGCTCCAGCAACTGCTTGCGCAGCAACAATGGCGATTGGCCGCGATTATAGCGCGGCGGTGGATCTGGACTGCGGTGGCGCCGATCCAAGCCGGTTAACAAGTGCGCATTCGAGGACCCACTAGTCATGCCGCTCGCGCCGGCTGCGGCATAGCGCCGCAAAAAACCGCTGGTGCCATCGTAGAAGTCACTGCCTGCTGTTTGCGCCGGTTTCGGCTGCGCCTCCGTTGGCGAGGTGCTGTTGCTCGTATTGCTACTGCTGCCCGCGGAGAGCGTACGATAATAGGTGAGTGTTGGTTTGGCAGGCTGTGCGCTTGGTGGCAGCGCGCTCTCATAGCCAATGCCCTCATGCTGATTGGCTGCGCCACTGGTGGAAGGCGAGCCTGCAGAATGCAATTGTAATTTAACATAAGAGGCAAATTGACGCTTCATGGCGCCGGCAAGTGTGTTAAACCAGCCTGTGGTGTGTTGTGATGAATATGACAATGAAGACAAGTGCGTGAAGTTGAGGTGTGGAGTGGTATGGTGTGTTGCAGTAGTACAGCGCAATGACAGAAGTGGGTATGATGGTGAAGTTGAGTTAGTGAAAACATGAGTGAGTTGAATTTTATAAAAGTGAAAGAGAGCAAGCAATAAAGAGGCGAAAAAAGTATGGCAGTGTAATGTTTTGAGTGCATATAAGATGTGGTGAGTTTATTAAAATTTCATTTAATGTGCGTAATTTTAATTATTAAACAAGCAAGCGTTTATGGTTTACAGCCCAAGCAAAGCATTGAAAAGGAATGAAAAAAGTACAAAATAGTAAATATATGTGGTGAAATACATACATATGAGTCAAAAAATGTAAATACGAACAGTAAGTAAAATTTTCGTAAAAATAACGGTAAAACAGTTGAAATTTAAATTTATATACAAAATATATAAAAAGTTAAATTTTTAGTTTAAAGTCATTTTTTGGGAAAATGTTTATATAAAAGTGTTAAAAAAATTTAAATAAATATTTAATATTTTTTTAAACAGTGTTTTTATGAATTTATTTACTTTTTTCAAAATTTTCTTTTTCAATTTTAGGAAAAATATAATATTTATTTACAAAATTTATGCATTTTTTATATAAAAAATATTTTTACTTTTTTTAATAATTATTTTTTTAATCTTGTTTACAATTTTTTTTATAAAAATATTATTCTCATTGTAAAAATATAGTTCTTTTTAAATTTAATTTCTCTCTAGAAAATTTAATTTTTAATTTTGGAAAAAAATATAATTTTAATTTACTTTTTTACTTATTAAGTTTTTACTTTTGAAATTTATTTAAAAAAAAATTATAAATTTTAATATACATATATATATTTTTACTAAAAAAAAGTATTTCTATTTTATTTTACTAATTTATTTTTTTAATTTTTGTTTAAAAATTTTTTTGATATTTATTTTAATAATTTACTTTTTTATCTTGTATAAAAATTTTGTATTTTTTATTTATTTTGAAAAAAATATAATTCTCATTTTAAAACGATAGTTTTTTTTAATTTAATTTCTTTTTACAAAATTTCATTTTAATTTTAAAAATATTTTTTTTATTGTTTTCATTTTTAAAAATTTATTAATTTTTTATTTTAAAAATTATATATTTTTAAAAGTATTTTTTTTAATTGCAATTATTTACTTTTTAAAATTTTGTTAAAATATTTTATTATTATTATTATTAATTTTCTTTTCAAAAATTTAATTTTTTAAATATTTTTTATTAAATTAAATTTATATTAAAATCTTAAGTTTTTGAATTAATATTATAATTTTTTGAATTAAATTTACAATATTTTATTTCTCTTAAAAATCAACTTTTCGATATTAAAATTAGTGTGAGTACGCTAAAGCGCCTAAAACTATGTTAACAATATTTATGAAATATTAGTAACATACTTTTGTGCGCACAAGAATAACACAACGAACATATGACACATAAAAACAGACTGTGCTCTGTGCAAAAAAGTGCAAAAGCCAAGCAACAGTTAGAATATTAAAAAAGAAAAGACACACAACGGTGTAACCACTTACCGTGTTCGTCTCTGTACTCCTTGCCCGCTAAGCCAACACCGCCTCCTCCACTACCACTCACGCCCTCCACACCTGTATGCGTGGGTATCGTCGACGCCGTTGTCGTTTGCCACTGCCGACGCGCATACAATTTGCTCAACTTGCTGACCATGCCGCTGCCACCACCGCCGCCACTCCCACTGCCGCTCACGCCACCATCGGATGACAGCTGCTCCGGTGAGGTAGGCGGCGAACGCGAGCTACGTACTGTGCTCTCATTCAACGGTAAATAGTGCTGCGGCAACGGCTGATATTGCAGCTGACTGGGACTCGTGCCAAAGGCGGTGCTGATTGTGACTGCCGACGTTTGCGGCGGTGGCGGTGGTGCGCAAGTAGGCGGCGAGCGTTGTTGGTGTTCATGTAAATCGCTCAGTGCTATTTGTGAGGATGAGGACTGTGTGGATGATTGACTAGAAGTTGAATGTGAGGAGGAGGCAGCGCTGGTTAGCGGCATGTGCTGATGGTGTGACTGCTGTTGCGGATAGCGTTGTTGCTGCTGTTGTGGCAGTTGGTAGTGGTGCTGATTGCCAGCGCTGCTGCTGCTGCTGTTGCTGTAATGCATTGGCGTGTTGGACGCGGGCGCGGCGGCAGTTGATGAGAGATAATTACCGGCGAGAAAAGGATTTGTGGATTGCTTTTGCTGCTCCTTACGCTTTTCTAACTCTTTCTCGCGCAGTTGGTTTTGCTGATGGTAGAAGCGTTGCAGCACTAAAACCAAAGGATATTAGTTCGAATACATAGAATTTGGTCTAAAAAAATTACCCACCTATGGGACTGTGATTACCGGGTACGCGCTGTTGCGTATTCATCTCTCCGCGATTAACTGGTATCAGCGATGGCTGTTGCTCCTTCTGCGTCGGTTCCAACGCCATACCTATGGGCAGTGTTGGCGAAGCGGCGCCACCTTGAAAACGCTTCCGCGTCATTGCTGGCGAACCAAGCGCCACCGTCTTCGGCAAAGCCGGACTGTCATACACATCGAATGCGTTGCCGCCCATCTCCTGCACATTCGGCATGCGCCAAAGTGGATCCACTTGATGCGGTTGTGGTGTATGATGCTTCTTTTGACTAAACGGTGACGTGGTGAGGTTGCGTATAATCGATTGACCTGTAAGTAGCGCAGTTACAGTTAGTGCGAACATAAAATAAAATAGAAACAAGCGACGCCCACCTATACTGCTAAACATGGATTCCTTTTTGGGACTCTCGGCGACGCCAACCGCACTGGTAAATTTCAGACCTGAACCATTGCTATATTTGCGTTGCAGAAACGGTGATTTGCGGTACAATTTGCTCATCTCGCTGACAATGTGTGTGGTATCGTCCTTGTGCGTTGCATCCTTGTAGCTGCTGCTCGGCGGCGATTGTGGACTGCTGCTGTTGGCGCTATTGCTGCCAGAACCACCGCTGCCGTAACCATTGCCACCGCCACCGCCGACACCACTGCTTAGAGCAATGCCGCCGCCAGTATTGCCGCAGACGCCACCGCCTCCACCACGCTCGCCCTGTAAATGATTGTTGGCGATGGTGTTGTTGTAATAGCTTGCAATCGGCTGAGGTAGTTGTGATGGTTGATGATGATGTGACAACTGCGTTTGCGCGTGTGCATATTGTGGCTGATAATGTGGCAGGTAATCGTCTTTTTTGTAGCGTGACGCAAGCGTTTGTGGCTGTGTATTGTGTGTGGCTGTGGCTGTGGTGGCGCTGTGATAGGAATTCTGATAGCTGGGTATGTGTGTGATGTTTGTGGTGCTTGCCGCTGGCATTTTTGGATTTATTGTCGTTGTTGCTATTGTTGTTGTTGCTGTTGGCAACATAGTTGCATTTGCAATTTTGTTATGTTTACTATTTGATACTGCTGTTACATCTCCTCTGAGTGTAGCTGTGGTTGTTGTAGTAATTGGCATGTGAGTTCTGTAAAAATCATGACGCGTATTACTAAAAATCGAAAATTATTATCGACTAAATGATGCAGCAGAAAAATAATAATATAATAATATAAACATTTATGGTGATAAATGGTACAAGTGAGAGGTGAAATATGTGCCTACAAACTATGTGGGGGCTCTATAAAAAGATTTTATGTGCCTGGGACCTGGGCTGTAGGAGCAAACTTAGCCAGAGCATGATTATAAAGAATTTTCTGGACTAATAAGTCAGCAAGAAACTGTTGCAGAGTACTCCGGGCGCGGGAGGGACTAACACTGATTTCCCTCTCTTTTCTCTTTTCCCTTGGTTTAAAGCTCAGAAATCGCAAAGCTCTTAGAATTTTTATTAATATATTTGAGTAGAACCTCAAGTGGGAAAAATCCGCACTTATCCACCAAATCCTAACTGCTTGCGATGGTTTTATTGACAAGCGGAGCGCGACAAATCAATGCCTGATAAATATGAAAGCTATATGCAGCCTGTAGAACAATCAATTATATTCCTATGTAGTTTTTCCCATTAGAGAACCAGCTTTGGCCATAATGGTGCTGTTACCAAACCATAAAAACTCAGGCGCGGTTGACAAACTGTTTTTTTCTTAAAATTTTTGTATATTTCTCCGTGCCTGTGGTGGCTATGAATTTTTAATGATAAAGAATTTGTGTTGTGGAACATTTAAAGATACTTTTAATGATTTAATGTCACTTTGAAAAAGCTGATGCAACAGCATTAACAGAGGGAGCAGTGTATGTTGGTCGTATATATGTTTTGCATTAGAGATGCCGCTTTTAATTTTCCTGTTTTAAAGGAAAGTGCAAAGATTTTAAGCATCTAGTATTTGCTAGTCCTATAACGAACCCATTTCCTCGATAGTATAGCGGTTAGTATACTTAAATCTACACAGTTTTCAACAAAATCCAACTAAATTCTGTTTTTCGAAGTTTTGCCTCGATAGTATAGCGGTTAGTATCCTTAAAACCTGAGTAACAAATTTATTTGTAAAGACACATTCTGTTTTCATTCCAAGTTTGTGAGTTTTTCCTCGACACCATAGCAGTAAAACACTCGTCTATTACAAATCCAACACCTGAGACCTTTTACAATAAATTGTGCACATACAAATCTCTACAATGCCTACAGCCTTCTCGTTTAAAAAACATTGTGCTGGAAGCAACTAGTCTACAAAGTGCATTAGCATTTGTTTACAGATGATTTGTAATGAGAATGATGCTTCAATTTAGTGGTTCCATTATTTTTAAAACATTTTTTATTATTTGCATTAAGAGCTGAGGGAAACTCCAAACGAAAAATCTAATAATTAACGAACTTACTTTTTTCGGAAATCGGCTACATACCGCGTATTTAAAAATAGCAAACATAAAATGTCCAGATACCATTAAATAAAAATAAAACAACGCAAAGAAATGCAAAAACAAAAACAAATGAAAGAAGCAAAGTGTATTGTTTTATTATTATTATTTTTTTTTTTTTATAATGAACCAACAACCAAAATTCAAAGCGTTTTTAAATGCAGCAATGATATGAACACAACAACAATAAATAAAGTAATGAAACAAAAAAGTATACTTACTGAATTGGGAGAGTATGTTTTATTGTTTGTTTTATTATTTTTGAGGGGGTAAAAGATTAGGAATTAGGTAACCTACAAAAAATTTCAATAAAAAAGAAAGAAAAACAAATTAAATAATAAAACGCAAAAATTATGCTGGGAGCAAAAGTAAATCGTATTTTTTTTCAATATTATTTCGATGCATGTTTTTATTATGGCATTTTATTAGTGTTTTATCATGTTGGAATGCTAGCAGCGTAAATAAGGGTTTGGAAAAGTATGCGTTACAATGTGATAAAGCTAAATCATGACAGTGAAGGCATAACAATTTAAAATTCGGCCGAAATTGTAGTTAGTAAGAGTAGAAAATATTTAAATTGTTAAAAAAATGCAGGCTTGAAGTAAAAAAAAAAGTAAATGGAAATTTTTAAAGAGTTCAAAGTAAAATGTTAATAAAGTAACTAAGATAATTGGAGCCAAACTTGAAATTAAAATTAAGCATGCGCTTTAACCAGAACTAAAAAAAACTCATTTTACCGTTAAATAAACTGTAGCTGTAACAAATCTTAACTTATACTTTTTAGACTATTTTATTGGAAAATTTTATAATTTTTAACATTTTAAAACATATTTTACAATGCGGAAAGAGAAAGTAAGAACTTTTTGATTTTTAATATATACAAAAAAATATTATAAATATTTTCTGGCTGCTAATTTTAAAGCACAATATTATAAATATTTGCATGATTCATTTCAACTCAAATTTATATCGAAAAGAAAACTAAGTTAGGCTCTAGAAGTAACAAGCACTTATTTCATATTAAAAAAATGAAATTTTAACGCAAATAAAAAATGCTTGCAAAATTTCGAAAACGCACTGACAAGCAACACACAATCCTACCTCGAAAGTGGCATAGTCTTAGAAGAAATGAATTTTGAAAAAAAAAAACAATATAGTGTACTAAAAATGCAGTGAGGATATGGCACTAGCACACAGCAGAATAGTAGCGTGTGGATTGCGGGACTCGAAGTAAATACCAGCAACTAAATTAGAATGTGTATAATTTTCGCACATACCTATGCATCTCTATGTCGGCAGATTCGACAACAGTCTTAAACCATTGAACCACATTTACATCAGCCGCATCGTAGTAACGAAAAAATGGTTGCTGCAAGAGTTCCTGGTATCTGGGGCGCTGATGTACATTCTTCGTCAAACTGCAATGAGTTAAATAAAATTTTTACTCAATGTTCATAATAATAATTCATGTGACACGCACCATTTATCGACAAAGTCGCGAAACTCTTGACTGAAATCGAAACCATCACCGTATGGCAAACTGGGTGGTTCGTGATCCAAAATTTTAGTCAGCACCTCAAAGTCTATATTGCAGCCTTCGTAAGGCGAACGGCCGGTCGCGAGTTCCACTAGCGTTATGCCCAATGACCAAACATCGGCGCGTATATCATATTTCGGCTTTTTCGGATCGATGCGTTCGGGCTGAAAGCATTTGTTAAATTAATATTATATTTAAATACAATGTTTGTGAGCAAAAAACCACTTACCGCCATGTAAGCGGCGCACCCGGCAGAACGTGTATTCGCTTTTGAATCCACAAGTCGCCCGCTAATGCCGAAATCGCACAATTTGATATTACCCTGTTCGTCGATGAGGATATTTGAAGGTTTCACGTCTCGATGTATGACATTGTGGTTTTTTTTTAGATATGAAAGAGCGTGCACCGTCTAGAAATATAATGGATTTAGTAAATATCATAAGCCAAGCAGTATTTGTCAGCGTTATGTTGGGATTTTAGGTAGTCTTGCATTATGATAGTTTTTTTTTTTACTTTAGTATAACAGCCAGCAGCAAAAACAATACTTCTTTCCTCGATAGTATAGTGATCAGTATCAACAATGTTGTTTCGACATACTTACCGCTACAGTAACCTTCCCTAGTATATTCTCCGGCACCGGTTGTTTGGAACGTCTTAACAGCTTATCAAAACACATCGACATCAGTTCCATGCATATCCACACATCCGGTATATTTACAAAATAACCTAAACAATGCACTATATATGGGCAGTCATGTGAATTTAGTATAACATCGAGATCCATGAGTATACGATTATTCTCTTCATCATTGCCAGTGCTGCGCATTTGTTTTACGGCTAAAATCGTGCCCGTAGGTTTGTGTCGCATTTTCACCACATTCCCACTAGTGCCATTACCCAAATCGCTCAAGTGCTCCAAATCCGACATTATACTTGTATATTTTTGCCCATTTATAGTTAATATACCGGATTGTTGTCGTATTCTTTTAAGTTTCTTGTGCATTTCTGTTTGTGGGCCATTGCGATTTGTGTTCGGCATAACCACTGGAATGAGTAAACAAAAATTTATATTGTTTTGAAAGTATTTCAAAATTATCTTTGTACATAAATATTTCGACAAAAGATAGTGATGGAAGTAGACGAAAGTAGAGAAAAGAGGAAACATTTTCTATTTGACAAGGTATCTTTACGAAAATTGGTAAAGATTATTGTTTAAGGCAGCGCTTTAATATTTTTTTTCCAAATCGGAGCAAATAGCATACAGCTGCAATACAAACTGAGGGATCAAAATCAAGAAATTGTAAAAAATTATTTTTATTTGTTAACGGTATTATTGCATCGATGCAGCCGAAACTAGTATTATTTCTTATTTTATTATCATATCATGTCATTTATGTATACAGTGCCAAAAATACGCTCATTGGTAAATACGATTGTTCAAAACTGTCGCATTCGAAGGAGGTCGAAAGAAAAGTGCCAAGCATAAATAAAAGAAATCAATAAATCAAAAATAAACATTCCCTCTCCGCTCTTCAACAACATTGTCGCATTGCAGCTGAGAAGGAATGTACTTCCGTTTTGATTAAGCATTGTTGCCAAAAAATTGATTGGCTGAAACGCCCAACATCCCACCAAACAACCACCCACAAGCTCGTCAACAACAACTGAGCGCATTACATTATTTATATCAACAATGCTGATAGTTCACAATAGATCACACTATCCGACATCTCCTCACCAACATGCGATGCGATTTACACATCTTTAACACCCACCAACCATACACCACCAGGCAGGTTGCCCACAAACAAACAAAACCCACCAGTAACAACAACAAATTGTAAAACAGCTGCGCCAACCCAAAGCATAAAATATTATTTGCAAGCAAGCAGATTTTAAAACAAAAAACACAACAAACTTGGCGACATGCAAACGCATGTAACGAAACGTATTTGAGCAAAAACAACGAAAGACGGTGGCAACGCTTACGCAGCCGTTAGCAGCACAGCATAAACTTGCATTAATTTAGATTACGGAAAACAACAAATTCATAACGACGTTGACGTAGACGTCTACGCAGTAGATACCTTTACGTATAAAGATAAAAAGGTATTAATGCGGACGCACACAAGCGAACAAACGGCAGCAACGAAAATATGCCTCTGTACTGCTCGTCCGGAAATACCAAAATATCCAACGATACACAACAACAACAATGCATAAACGCACACATACTTATGAACATAGCGATGACAGCAGAATAGTAACGACGGCTCAATGAAGGGGGGAAATAAGAAATAAAATAAAGTGTATCAAAACGTATCGACCAATAAACTGAAAAATTGATATAGTAGGTAAAACAAACAAAAAAATAAGTAGTAAAAAATTCCACATGAAAATAGAAAAATGCCAAAAACAAATTGGATGGCGACAAATTTTTTAGGAAAACGCAGACGATAGCCACGATAGACGATGACAGTGCATATACAATGTATGTATGTAGGTATGTAGGTATATGTGTGTACGTATCAGAGATATCCAATACGAAGCATAGACGTCAATGACGAAAGCAGCGACAACAACAGGAAAACAAAACATTAAATATTGTTTAAAAAATAAGCGCTTGTGTACCACAGTGAAACAAAGCTATGGCGACAAAAGCTATACATGTGGAAATGCCTTGTCTGACTTCAGGCACTCACAAGAGCACTCGTTAGCAGCAAGAAAAGCACTGGCAGGATTAGCTATAACACGCGCTGCTGCGACTGCTGCTCACTGCCAACGTCTATACGCCAGCGACAATTGACAAAAGCCAGCGCCAGGCGCCAACGCAGGGGTGTGAGAACAACTCAAGTTGAATCGCATGTTGTTATTGTTGCTGTGGTAGTAGATTTTCTTTATGTGCACATGCAAGGCAATGTATAGAGGGTGGTTGAATAGCTGGTGAGATCTCGGAAAGCAACCACAAGAATACAAGTATACAAGTTTTCCCGTTGTACGCGTATGTGGGTGGTGGTGCCTGCAAGGGTGGTTAAGGGCCTGCATTACTGCAGCTTTTGAAGTTCGCGCAGTAACAAAAACTTCGCACCATTGAATGACTGGCGCCTAATGTCAGCAACCTCCTTTTGTGTGCGACTCTTCGCAAGTAAAAAAAAACTATGAAAAAAAAAAAACGTTGAACGTGCGAAGTTGCGACTTTTGTGCATTAGCAAACTTGACTGCATTTTAAAGCATACAGCTCGAGCTCTCGAGCTGGTACTTTGCAACCACTTATCCACACTATCTTTTGTTTTATTTCACAATTAATTGTTGGCGATTTTTCGTTGCCTCAAATACTTACAACCCAAGTTAGGGCGTTTTGTCTTGCCGATTGGTAGCGACATGTGGACATCTCTGTCGCCAACGCGCGTTGTAGAACCACTAGGAGTGTCTGTAACAAACATCAAATGATTGTGTGAATTATTCTCCTCCTCGAGGCGTTTCTCCAGTCTATGTATTCTATGTCCAATCGACTCCATTGAAGAAGTGTTTGTTTTGCTAACTGAGGATGGTATATGCGTCGACGTGGTTGGCGTTATTCTTGATCCTCCAATGCCTGCTGCGTTGGGTACTGGCGCTCTTCCTAGCTGGTGGTGCTGCTCACGACTGCTACTGCTGCTGCTGTGTTTATACTCCGGTGCGTCGTGCATGGGTCGCGCGTGTGTTGTGTCGTGTCTGCGCTGTATATCACTGCTTTTGCCACTCCTCCGCGCGGGTGTAAGTGGATCTGCGTGTACGCTTTTTATATGTGTGCGTGTAAATTTTGTGCACTCAAAAATTTTCACTGCGAAAATTTGTTGTTAAATCTATACGCACTTCACTTTTACCCTTTAGGTATATCAAACGTACGTGCAAGCACATATATTTATCTATTAAGCCGTGCACTTGTTTTTTATTGAATTATCACTTAAATAAGAAATAAAAAGAAATTAACACGATTTTCTCACTTCCTCACAGAACACAGCTCGAAAAATACTGAAGAAGTTGCAAGAAATTCAACAACGAATTACCAGGAGAAAACGAATTAGCAGATAACTATAGAGAATGTCATAATATGGCAAATGTCAAAATAAACAGAGTAGCCGAGCTAAAGCGACCAAAAGCAGAAATTAATTTTTAATAAAATTAAAAAACTAATAATGAATTAAATACATCGGGAAATTAGTTTGAAATTATTTACAGGTAAACTGATGGATTGGTGACAAACACATATTTGTATATATTATAAATAAAATATTTACTAAATATATGTTTAATAAAAATATGTTACTATCTAAAATACCATAGGGGTATTCTCTTGCTCTTGCAAGATTGCAGATTGCAAAAATACTACACCAAAATATACAAGGGCACGAGAGCACCCATTGCAGAATCTAGTGATATATGAGCGACTGATTCAGTCAATTTATTGTAAATGACTATTGTGCATGGCTATTGTGAATTGGCGCACCTTCTGCATGCATTTTTAACAAAAAAACTGTAACAAAACTTTATAATTTAAATAGAAATTATAAAATCTAATTAAAATTTACCTTTCTCAACAGTTTAAGGACGTAATATGTCTTTATGTAAAATGGCAACTACAACAGGGTTGCAATTTTATTTTTGCGTGACATTGCACGCTAATATACACGGGTTTTGGTCTGACATATTTCACAGCCCTTGCAAATATTTTTCTGCGTGTGTTTGTTGTTGTGCCGTTGTAAATTTGCAATGCTTGCACCGTGCACCGGGTTTTGCAAGAGCAAGAGAATACCCCTCATGTTAAGCTCTATCAATCTTTTCAAAAATAAAGATGACCTACTATATCTATTGTGACCTAACAATATGTAAGAAGTGGCAACGTTGAAGATCTATTTATTTACATTTTTTGTTTTCACAATGTCGGATGCATATGAGTTTGCTGCAAAAGGGAAATTAAAGCTTAAAAATGATAGCCAACACAAGAAAAAGAAAAAAAGTAAACATAAACACAAAGACAAGGAACGTGAAAAAGTGTCTTTACAAACTAGCATAAACGAGTCCTTGGAGGAAAAAGTCACCAGTAACGCGGCACCGAAGCTGACAAAGGCCGAACTTGCTTTTAAACAGCAGCAGGAAAAAATGGTAAGTAAAAACGTAAAGCAAAAAAATTTTGCTTTAATATATATCACAAATTGCAGCGCAATAAACGCATTATGGAGAAAGCGTCAACAACCCACAAGGAGCGAGTAGAAAAGTTCAATGAGCACTTGGATTCGCTGACAGAGCACTTTGATATACCAAAGGTTTCCTGGACCAAATAATGCCGTACTTTTGCATTGTTCGTATTTAATATAAACCACTTACTATGCTTAACTTCACATGTATATTTATTTGAGAATTAAATAAAATCCGGCGTAATGCACATTTCGCTATTTAAAACATCTTAAAATTCCTAATTTACTACTACTTATACTTTATAACTTGCTTAGTGTCTAACAAATTAGGCGTTGATGCGCCTGTTGGGCTGCAAGCATACATATGTGTGCTCTTTGGAATTTCATATCACGCAATAATTTTCACTGAACCACTTTCCAGCATCATTTGTTCAGCTTTTGCTAAATAGAATTGATTTGACAGTTTCCACAAGTGGAAATTTGGTTTTATAGGCGCGGGGACAATAGCCCTTTATATCATCTGTATTTAAAGAGAATATCATAGCGCCACCAAGTTGATGTGCTTTCACATAGAGTGCTTTACAAGCAATACTAGTCTCGTTTTCGTAAGAAATCCATTCAGTGCCACTACTAAGATAGGGTGAACAAGTTGATTGATCATATGTTTCATGAACTACTAAGTTATGCGTGTTAAACCAGCAAAGTTCTGAATAGGAAGTGAAACCCATACTACCACAATGACCGATGTCTTCAGCAGGTGCACCAACACCATTGTTCAAAGAGCTCACCAAACTATATTAAATATTTAATTATATGAATAAAACACCATTTTCAATATTTTGGCAAAAACTACTTACGTAAATGAATGTCCATAGGTGGGCAAGCCAACTACCAATTTTTTACGATCCAAACCATTGGTGAGCCACCAGTTAACCGAATAATTAATATTCAATGTGCCAAGTATCGAACGTTCGTTAGGGCGTGCATATAACGGTGCATTCAAACCTTTAGCAAATTTCTTATTAAAATAGATAACTCAAGACTATTAACAAGAAACTCACCTGTGAAAGGTGTACCATGTGAGTAGGAATGGTAATCGTATGTCATTAGACTCACATAGTCCACATACTGATTTAGCATCTGCACATCGTAAGCGAAGACAGCAATTCCTTCCGGTGCAGCTGCAGCTACAGTCAGCAAGTAATCACGGTGTTCACGCCTATACTCCTGACGTATTTCGTATATTAATTGCGAAAAATGTTGGCGTTCCTTATTGTATGCGCTGGGAAATTCCCAATCCAAATCAATGCCGTCCAGCTTATACATAGCCAACGTTAGTTTGACTGAGTGCAAAAACATTTTGCGTGTGGTATGATTTTTCACCATTGCCGGAAAGCCATCACTATTCGCGCCACCACCAATCCACAGTAATAACTTTAAAGCTGGGTTTATTGTGCGCAACACAAGCACATCTTCCTTTAATATGCGACGCAAATTTTCGGTTATAATCAACTGACCATTACTCGCACTAACACTAACCATGCCCACATTAATGTGGGTACATAGTTCGGCATTGACATTGGCCAAACGTAAGTCATCAAATTCATTCTCTGGATCGGGTACTGTATAATAGCACACTAAACGCACCTCTGGCGCTGTGCTCATAGTGGGTGGTGCATTTTTAACTAGTTGTGGTGCACTAGGTTTTACTTTTTGTTGCTGACTCAAACCATTTAAGCTGCTATCGGCTGCATATGCGGGATTTTGTAATTTTACACGCACTGATTGATTTTTGACCAAACGAAAATCATGCGAAAGCGTACTCTCATGTACGCTATTGGCGTACAAGTTGGCGCGACGATACCAAAAATCGGGAACAGCTGAAATTTTAAGCACATTTATTTGTAAGAACCCCCTTTTCTTTAATCTAAACCCTACCTTGCACATCTGGCGGATAATATATATTATCGTAAGCCGAGCTCCACAAAAGAAATACCAATATCGTGGTTAGCATATAGAGTGCCATTAATGCTGCTATGCGCCACCATGACTGCGATTGTGACGGCTCGTTCATCAATTCGTAGTCAGCCATGCCTTAACACCTTTTAATGTGCAATTGCACTCGTAAACTATTTTATTTCAAATCTTTTGTATGTAAATTTTATAATGACACTACATTATCAGCTGGTTGAAAGAAAACGAATAAACAACGAAGTAAACAAAAAGGCCATATAGATAAATAGCGAAACAGATACGAATTTGTACACTCCAAAAAATTGTGCTGGTTATATTGGTTTCAACAAATACTACTAATTAATATATATTTAAAGCATCTTTAAAAATATTAAATCAATTTATTTTATATAAATAATTGATAAGACTCTTGTTAATTTGGAATTTATTAAATATGAAATAAAGGAACTACAACAAAATTGCTTGTTAAAATGAAAATTCACATGCAACCCTATTGCTACCAATTGGAATTACTCGTTACTTTTCAGAACGAGTACAATTAATGTAAACAAATTCGTTTAGAGTTGCCAATTTGAAGCTGTGATTTGTAAACAAATGCTTTTTTGTGCATTATACTGTCACAGTCATTTTCTTTTTTAGATATTTATTGACTAAGTTTTAAAACTAATAGGAAATTTTCACATAACAGTGATCTTTCTTTTGCACCAGCTTAAGTTGTGACACTTTTGAAGGTCAATGGCGCTGGCAACCCTTATAAGAAATGTATTTGATTTTCTTTGCGCCACATTTCTTTTGAATTTCCCCGCATTCGCGTTCGTTGGTTGTGTGTGAAAGGTTTGTTTTTATGTGTATGGAGCGTGTCGGTTTTTTAATAGAATTGTGAATTTTAATGCATTCTTTTGTGGCGCTGAATAGTGTAATTGTTTTTTATAGTGCAATAAGTGAATTGTATATGTGTAACAAAGAACATTGCTAAACTTTGTGTGGAAATTAAAAGAAATGTGTTGCAATACTTATAGTTTATATTTGCGAAGGCAGACATATACATTCACACAGACGTGTCTGGCCCCCTTCTTTGCATTCCGGCCGTATCAACAATGTTGGACATATGTACATATTAACAAATCCTGCTATCTCAGTGGTAGCTTGCAATTGTGCTCCACTGCGATATAAAAAAAAAAAATAACCAACTACTTCAGCTTCTACTCAGCTACAAGTACTGTTTCAAGTGTCACAGCGTCGCCACCCAACCACTTTTTATTGTGCCACTTCAAATGTGTGCATTTTATATGATTGCAGCTATATGATACTGTCTGCGTGTGTGTTCCACCAACATAACTTCCAACCCAACCACCCACCATTGTGTACATATGTGCACGCAGCTGCCCCGCCCTGTTCAACGACTCTGGCTTCTACACAGCGCTCCAAACCATTATTTGGTACAAAGTATAACATTTATTTCCACATTAACATACGCAATGTTGTTGGCTGCTGTCTCCAACACGCATTTTGTTGTTGTTATTATATCTGTTGTGCATTTATGTCTGCTACCAATCTTCCAATTTGCATTCACATTTAAGCCTGGTGTATGAGAAAATCCAATTTCCTTGCTGTTTTGCTACTTCCTGCTTTCATCATTTTCATCCTTTCCGCGTACCAAAGCGGCAAACAACAAACAACTCAGTGAACCAGCCAGTCGGGCAAAAATCGATAATGACGCTGTTGTGCGACGCTGCTTGGTTTGTTGTCATTTGTCGTTGGTGTTTGAGCCAGCTATCCTTGCTGAGAGCTGTCGTACTTGTTGTTGCTGTAGCTGCCACACAGCATTTGTTTGTATTTTGATTTTGATTTCCTTGTGTCTGTTGGTGGTTGGTTAGCCGGTTTGAACCAGCCGTTGGTTTGGCGCGCTTGTACAGGGGCGCAAGCGCAAACCATTTGGTACAAAGAATTTTGTTTTTCTGCTTTTTTTTAGTAAACTAAAATTTAGTTGTCACTTTAACCACATACATAATTTAAAAAGCCTTATTCTTTCACGCTTTTAAAGCGCATTTTAATGTTAAATGAATTTTTAAGAATTCAGCATTATACGCGTTAAAATGTGTGTGCCTGCTTTTCCCACCAAATTTTTACAAAATCCACACACTTGCAACAATTTGTTAATTAATGTATCTTAAGCCGAATTTGTCTAGATTTCTCTGGCATTTTCTTCCACAACTAGAAAGTTTCAAATATTTCGAAAATGAAAGATGCATCTAACCAAGTAACGAATATTAATGTCTGTCCGCTAATTATGATCCGTTAATGACTCGTCGTTATCACTCTCTCCAACTTTTATTGTCACTTCGACTGTCAATTGTCAATAGTTAGGAAAGCGTTGTGCATTATAGATTTTGTTCGATTCACTATAATTTTCCAACACCCCAAAAGTGGGAAAACATATGCTGGTCATGCCACCAACAAACTGCGCTGACAACCACACAACAACACAAGCGCATGTTTGAATGCTTCAATGCACAAACGAATCGGCGCGAGCAACAACAACGTGGCAAACGCATTGCAATCATGCATATGCTGTGTTGTTGCAGTGTTAACTCCACAGCACGCCTCATCATGTGTAGTGGGGCAGCGTGTGCGCGGTGACACTTGCACTTGTCAGTGTGGCAAGCAACACCACCATTGTGACGAGTTTATGGCGTTCGTTATTGCTAGCTGCGCCATGTAACTGCCGACTTGAGTTAGCCAGTGTTAAATTTTTGAACTGGTCGGCATTCGTATCGCGTTCGCGTAACTGTGCACATTGCAAATTCGACTAGGTGGCTTACGGAAGCTGCCAAGCGGTTGTATAGCAGAGAAAAAATAAAAGCAAAAATAAAATTAGTGAAAAGTGCAAGGAGGAAAAGCAGTGACAGCAACAGGAATTGCGCTGCTAATAGTTGAAGGCGGTCATTGCCATAAATAGCTGACAGGTTGCTTGTCATTTGATATGTGTTGATGGCCACAAAGGAGGGACTAGCCATTTTGAAAGTGATATTAAAGAGAATTGAATTATAATAATTAATTAATTTTAAAAGCCGCATAAAGCTTGCAAAAATCAATAATAAAAAAAACATTATCGGTATATAAACAAATTGTGTAAATTGTGTAAAATTTTTATATTTTTGTGTAAAGCTGAAGTAGAAATGCATTTACAGCAACTGATGCGCTTGCAGTCTTACATATTATTTTGTGTGTATTTAGTGGCATATTAGGAAAAAAATCAGTTACATTAATTAATACAAGCAACGTTAATTACAAAGCTAATCAAAAAATACCAACTAATAGTTGATCGTATTATTATTGGGTACAATCATTGGTGAACGCGGCGTACAATTGCCGCTATGTGTTGCTGAAGGAAGCCAACAAGTATCACAAGCGACATAAATAACACTAGCTTACACAAATAAGAGCAAATCCAATTAGAAAAATATTTGCGTGATAAAAAGACACAACTAGCGCGGCGTACTTATTTGGCCACCCAGCGGGCGGCGCCACTTGCGGAGCACATAGGTCAACGGTGGCACAATCGGCGCACGCGACATTAGCGCCCTCACACATACATACCTTTTCGAATGTGAATTTCAAACCACCGAAGCATAGCGCCACACATTGCGAGCGCCAGCAAAACGCGCACGAAGCGCCTATTAGCGAGCGGGTATTGAGCGCCAACAGCAGCGAGCGTTTGTCGAAATTTTCAGTGTGTTTAGTGCGCGTACGAACCAAGCGTGAAACGCACCGCTGCGTCGTTTGTGTTAATAATATAATATTACAATTAAATGTGTTAGGTGGCGCGCGTTTACGAAAACGAAATATAATTTAATAATATATGTGTTTTATTCTTATATAGCATTTAACTACTTACATACATACATACATATACAAAATTAAATTAAAAATAATTACGAAAAAAATTACTACAGAAAAAAATTCAAAATCGAGCAAAAAAATTTAAGTGTTAAATTTTGCTGACCAAGCAAGCAAAACTCCGTTGCTCAAACATAATAAATATAATAAACTACAGCGTTTTGTACGCGCGTTGTAATTATGGCCGCTACACCGCTGACCCTGATGGATGGCGGCCTCGCATCAGCAACGGTTACAGCAGATGCCAATGCAACTTTAGATAGTGCTGACGCTGTGGCCAAAACCGCGCCGTCATCCGCCATACGTCCAACAATGCTTTTTGGCTCTACGGAACGTTTAGATACATCCGCCAATATGTTGGCCTCACCGCATGGCAGCAGCGGTGGTAATTCCGCCGCCACATCGCCCTCATTCCTGCCGGAGATGCCGCAGTGGAAAAAAGACTTGATACAACGCCGCAAATCGAATGTGGCACGTACGATTGGCGCAGCAGTGTCACCGACATCAGCGGCATCCGCTGCAGCAATGCAACAGCAACGCTATTCACTGACGGGTGGTCAACTGCAATCGCCAACAACAGCTGCAGGTGAGTGGATATGTGTATGATATGACTGGAACTAAAGTTTTTTTAGTTTCGTTTTGTTTTGTTTTGTTTTAATTTTCAACTTGTTCAGCTGTGGCAGCTCAGCTACACAATTGTTGCTGATGTTGCAAATTCAATTAGCGCGTTTTTGTTGCGCATTTTTGCGTGTCCGTAGCATTGGTTTGCTGGCATCTTCATTAATGCCACAAGTTTGCGCATATTCCATTTGTGTTTTAGCCATTTTGTGTTGCAGCCAAGCCACAAAAATATGCGCTGTGCCTAAAGCCTAGTTGCGGTATTGTTGCTAGTGCACTTGAATCTTATATAATTGTGATCCGCCACCGCAGCTATCAACTTTCAAAAAATTTTGAAAAAGTAGACGTGGAATGTGGTCTCAAGGCGTGAGAGTTGGTAAGGTATGCCAGCGATGCATATTCCCACGATTTTTGAACTTGGCGCTTTGCTGCTTTTCAGAACCATAGAATCTGAAATGTCAATATCGATATCTGCTTGCTAATTGAGTTTTAGAAGCATTTAATATTTCTGAAAAATAACCCCTTTGTTAAACCCCTCTGAAGGTCAAAACATTTTCAAACCTTTAGTCACGATATTTTTACGTCGAAAAACTTATTGGGATTGTGAAACCGTACCCCTCCACTTTAGTCACTTAATTGCCGTATAGTAAATTGGTACTTTGTCTGAAAACCTCATCCAACCTCAATTAAAGTAAGAACTCCAGAATGCCCGATTTTGAGTTTTTCAGATTCTGGTAAGATAAGATTAAGTTACCGTATTTATTGATGCTCTAGAAAAACCTAACCTAACTTTCGTGGAACACTCTAGTATGGAGAATTCGTAAGATTTATTAATCGAAGTTACAAGAAATATAGTTTCTCGGCGTTCTTGTAATTTTTTTTATAATTAACATTGCTTCAAACATCAATTAAGCTGACTGAGACATCTAATACCCGCATACCCCTATCCTGTCAGCACTTTTTCCTAAAAAGCGTTCCCATGCTTTTCACGCTGTAAGCGTCTATCTTTCTTTCCCTCTACTCCAAAAAAAATAAAATAAAATAAAACTTCGTCTTTGCAATGCAACGCGTCAAACGGCCTCTCACTATCACCACAATTGCAAATTGCAATTGCAACAGTGATGCCGCCGTCAAACAGCATATTTTGTCTTAATTGATTTCCAACCTACATAAATGCATAACCGCTTAACAGCGTCGTCATCGTGTTGTTGCTGCTATTGTCGTTTGTAGAAAAGATTGTAGCCTCATTCGTCGTAGCCAGTCTATTAAAGCATTCTGGCATAAAAAATTTTCACAGCAGCAAAAGTTTGCGAGTTTGCAAGTGGTGTTAATATACCAGTGTATTTGCGGCGCCGGTTGCATTGTTGTGCTCACTTTTTGCCCGATGACCTAATTACGGCCACAGAGTATGCATTCATACGAGTATAGTTCGTACATATGTACGTATTGTAAGATATCTCTGACTGCTTTCGTAAATTTTTGCCAGAATGAAGATATTGATAATACTTTGTTACTTTTTTTGAAGGTTTTTTGTTTTATTATTATTATTATTTTTTAATCTATTTTTATACCCTGAACAGGGTATATTAAGTTTGTCACGATGTTTGTAACACCCAGAAGGAAGCGTCGGAGACCCTATAAAGTATATATATAAATGATCAGTATGTTGAGCTGAGTCGATTTAGCCATGTCCGTCTGTCTGTCCGTCCGTCTGTCTGTCTGTCTGTCTGTATATATACGAACTAGTCCCTCAGTTTTTAAGATATCCTTTTGAAATTTTGCAAACGTCATTTTCTCTTCAAGAAGCTGCTCATTTGTCGGAACGGCCGATATCGGACCACTATAACATATAGCTGCCATATAAACTGAACGATCGGAATCAAGTTCTTGTATGGAAAACTTTGACATTTGACAATGTATCTTCACCAAATTTGGTATAGATTATTTTCTAAGGCAACAATGTAATCTCCGAAGAAATTGTTCAGATCGGTTAACTATAGCATATAGCTACCATACAAACTGAGCGATCGGAATCAAGTTCTTGTATGGAAAACTTTCACATTTGACAAGATATATTCACGAAATTTGGTATAGATTATTTTCTAAGGCAACTATGTAATTTCCGAAGAAATTGTTTAGATCGGTTAACTATAGCATATAGCTGCTATACAAACTGAACGATCGGAATCAAGTTCTTGTATGGAAAACTTTGACATTTGACAATGTATCTTCACCAAATTTGGTATAGATTATTTTCTAAGGCAACTATGTAATTTCCGAAGAAATTGTTCAGATCGGATTACTATAGCATATAGCTGCCATACAAACTGAACAGATAGTTACTAACAGAAATGCACCTGTGAAGGGTATTTAGCTTCGGTGGAACCGAATTTAACATTTTTTCTTGTTTTTTTATTAATTTTTTATCTATTTAATTTTTTTAATTTTTATTTTTTTTATTTTTTGTTTTTTTAATTAATTTAAATACTTTTTTTTTAATATTTTTAATAATTTTTTTAAATAAATTTATATACATGTTTTATAATTTGTGATATTTTTAAAAAAATTTTCCATATTTTTAAATAAATTTGTATAGTTTTTTAATATTTTGCAATATATTTGTTCATTATTTAATTTTTTTTTATTTCGTTATGGTTTATTTTTTTTATATTTTTTTTATTTCTATAATTCTTTATATATTTTAATATATTTTTCTATTATTTATTTTTTAGTTCTCTCACCTCAGTGATGTTTTCTTCATTATTTTTTTAGTTTTTATATAAATTATTTTTTTTTTGAAATAAATTCGCATAGTTTTTTACCTTGTGTGACTAAAAAAAATTTGTTTCGATATGTTTCTAATATTTTTTTTTTATTTTCTATATATTTGCAATTTTTTAGTTTTGTAAATTCGCTAAATTTGTTTTTAAATATTTATTTTATAACTTTTGTTCAATCTTTGCATTGTTATTTTGAAAAAAAAAATCGTTTACTTTGTTAGATTTTTTAAATATTTTCTTTTTAATTATTTCTCTATATTTATTTGTATTTTTGTAAATTCGTTACATTTGTTTTTAAATATTTTTTAAAATTATATTTCTGTTTTTTTTTTATTTTTTTTTTAATTTTTTTTAAATTTCTTTTTACATTTTTTTTTTAATTTTTTTTTAATTTTAATTTTTTTTTTTATTTTTTTTTAATTTTAAATTTTTTTTTTATTTTTTTTATTTTTGTAAATTCGTTTTTAAATATTTTTTATAAATTTTTATTAAATTCATATATTTTAAATTTTTTTCATTAATTTTTTTTACCTGTTTTTTTGCTTACTCTCCTTGTTCTAACCACAGCGTCGCTTTCTTAATCAGTCGCCTGTTCAATTGTGTTCGCCGCGTTCTTAACTAACGCAAACATCTTTATCTCTAATGTCGACTTTCGCAGCTACTTTCAGATATCTGCTATTCCCGTTAGCGCGCTCATAGAAATTCTTCAGTTTTTTTGTTTAATTTAGCTTTGTGTTTTTATTGCAACTTTTTGTGTTATTAGAAAGGTTGCATGTGTATGTGTGCGCCTTCGTTAAGCCGATAACTTCGCACTTTTATAAAATCGCATTGTTTTGTATTTTTTGCCTTTCTTCGCAATTTGCCATTATTATTATCGCTGTTGTTGTTGCCTTTTTCCGTCGCTTTGCGTAATCGCACACGCACCTGTTAATCGCATTGAGAAAATGTCTTTGGTCGCCGCTAAAACTCACCGGTGTCTGTTGCTTCTTCACCCGCTTCACTCATTTTTTTCCAGCTTATCTACATCTTTAACCTTTTTCTCGTTAATTTCTTTCGTTTTTCGTTTTAAATGCGAATCGTCTGCTGCAACACTATTTTCATCTATTTCTTGCTCAGTTTTTTTTATAAGCGTTTGTTATGGTTTGCTGCGGATTTATCTATTCGCATTGTATATATATATAAACATATGTGTTTGTGTGTATGTTAACGATATGTTGTCCCACTTATCTCAACGAGCGTGAAATGAAAAATCCAATTCCATTGCGTTATTTTTCCGGCTTCCAAGCCATATACTCGTACACTCTATTGCCTATTTAGCTCTCCTATTATTCGATTTAATTCCTCTGCGTTTCCTGCGCTCTGCCGTCGTTCTTCGCTGGACTTTCCTGTTTTGTTTTGTTATGCCTTTACGTTTGTATACAATTTTACGTTTGTTTTTGCAGCTAAGCTAAGCTTTTAAGAATATTGAGTCTTCGCTTGACTTTCGTTTTGTTAACAGTTTCTGGTTTAATACACAATAACTCTTGCTTTATCGATTTGACCACATATTTTGCACAATAAATTGCTCAACACACAAATGGCTTTCAAGCAGTTGCGATCGTCTGTAGAAATCTATTTAAGTAGCTACCGTGATATAGTCTTTCACTCTACTTGAGTTCTTTAAAACTTAGGGTGACTAAATTTAATCTAATAGCGGTCGACAGTTCAGGACAAGGCGCCGAACGTAGTTCTACTATTACAAAGCTTGACCGATTTCTTAAATTCAGAAGCTTATGGTAGAAGACTTAAAACTTGTCGGTGAACGTCTCGACTTCTGAGGCATCTTTTCAATTTCTGCGTAGTTTTTTGACCGTCTACAAAACACGGATCCACTGGTACTTAATATAGACTTAAAACCATTACACTTCATCCGCAAATCTGACGAAAGCGAGAATTGTCCTTTTTGATCAGAAAGGTGATAGCCAATGTTTTCTGATATTCACAAGGCGTGAACTATATCGACTACCTGGATAAGGGGAAAGGAAAGCGGTAACATAGCTCTACTATGCTTAATTGCAAAATTCTAATATTGGCTTGCTAGCTCTGACAGAATTCACTAAAATTAAATTGCTTATCTTTATGGGCTTCACAAAAATTCGTCTCCTTTGGAATTTCCTTGTGTCTCTAATTCATATGGCATATAGTTTGATCATTTGAAAAGTTTTTAAGGTGTTGTATACTGGAAGAAACAAAAAAGCGAGAGGGTCAAACCATTTCATTTCCATTTCTCAAATGATTATGCTACAAGTTCGGTCGAGAAATCGTTGAAGATATGCCTCTTTCTGGCCGCCCTTCGACCTCTTCAACCGATGAAAATATTAAAAAAGTAAAGGATATGGTGCTTGAAAATCGTCGGGCTATTGTTGAAGCGATGGCAAGAGCGCTCGATATTTTTCCGGAGTCCGTTCGAATGATTTTGGTGGATATTTTGGGTATGAAACGCGTTCTTGCTCGACTCGTCTCGATAAAGCTGTATTTTTTTCGTGCGAATTCCGATCCCGACATTCATGGAGAGCATTTTAGCAGCCGATGAGACATGGGTTTATGAATTTATGAGTTTAACATGCAAAAAAAGTAAACAATAATCGGAAAGGAGGGAAAAAGCGAGCCGAAACCAAAAAACAAAACACGCCGAAGCCGTGCAAAAATCAAGGTGATGCTTATAGTTTTTTCGATATTCATGGTTTGGTACATCATGAATATTTAGCAGAGGAACATATGGTCAATAAGGAGTTCTATTTGGCGGTATTGAGGCGTTTGCATGAGAACATACGTCGAAAACGGCCTGAATCATGGATGTTACACTATGATAATGCATCATCGTATCGAGCCACAATTGTGACCGAATTTAAAGCCAAAAATGCAACGATCCCATCGATAAACCACCGTGAAAATGCCGCTCCGTTGAACTTGTTTTCAGTCGATCGAAGAGATAAAACCGAATTCGCTGAAGGAGCCATTCCAAAAAGTGCTTAAGAAAAGTGTTTCGGGGACTTGAAAAATCGTTGACATAAATGTATTACATGTGGTGGGCATAACTTTGAAAGCGACAAAATAAATATGCGTTTTTATACCCTGAACAGGGTATATTAAGTTTGTCACGATGTTTGTAACACCCAGAAGGAAGCGTCGGAGACCCTATAAAGTATATATATAAATGATCAGTATGTTGAGCTGAGTCGATTTAGCCATGTCCGTCTGTCTGTCCGTCCGTCTGTCTGTCTGTAATATACGAACTAGTCCCTCAGTTTTTAAGATATCCTTTTGAAATTTTGCAAACGTCATTTTCTCTTCAAGAAGCTGCTCATTTGTCGGAACGGCCGATATCGGACCACTATAACATATAGCTGCCATATAAACTGAACGATCGGAATCAAGTTCTTGTATGGAAAACTTTGACATTTGACAATGTATCTTCACCAAATTTGGTATAGATTATTTTCTATGGCAACAATGTAATCTCCGAAGAAATTGTTCAGATCGGTAAACTATAGCATATAGCTACCATACAAACTGAGCGATCGGAATCAAGTTCTTGTATGGAAAACTTTCACATTTGACAAGACATATTCACGAAATTCGGTATAGATTATTTTCTAAGGCAACTATGTAATCTCCGAAGAAATTGTTCAGATCGGCTAACTATAGCATACAGCTACCATACAAACTGAGCGATCGGAATCAAGTTCTTGTATGGAAAACTTTCACATTTGACAAGATATATTCACGAAATTCGGTATAGATTATTTTCTATGTAATTTCCGAAGAAATTGTTCAGATCGGATTACTATAGCATATAGCTACCATACAAACTGAACAGATAGTTACTAAAAGAAATTCACCTGTGAAGGGTATTTAGCTTCGGTGAAACCGAAGTTTTTTTTCTTGTTTTTACAATTTCCATGTACTTTTTTGTCACAGTTTAAACACTATCAATTTTGTTAACACTACAGAAACCAGCAATCTTATCACTCCCACATATAAGTATATATTTATTTATAGCATGCCTGTTCTTTAGGCCACATTTAACCTTTACCTTTGTTGTACCGCTTATCGCTATACGGCGCAAATTTTTGTTCACATAATTTACGGTATTGATATCAAATTTGTTTTTGTGCCCTTATGATCTTGTCATTTCATAAAAATATATGCACTATACTTTTTTGTCAATAAAAAATGCATGCTGATAACAGCAATGACTGCATAATCATGTACGAAAATAAATATCGTCTGATTTCATGCCAGTAAACAGGCAATTTTAATAAAAAAAAATATTAATATAATTTTTAATTTAAGATTTTTGCTTTAAAAACTGGCCCGTGAGCTGTTCATTCAAAAATTAATTGCTTTCTTTGCTTATATGTGTGTATGCTTGTATGTATGTTTAAGTATCGTTTACGTGTTAGACGCTTTAGTTTCCAAATTTTAGTAGTTCGGTTACAAATTTCAATTAGTTTTTCCCGGAAGTCATAAAAACGCACATACAGCAACTTACTGAGCTTTCGGTTGTCTGCGCTTTTCCACAAATCACTTCCTCTACTCTCTACTATCGCCAAGGTTTGTTTCATTTCGTGCCGCAGCCGCAAAACTCTTATCAAGTTGCACATCGTACGCCGCTGTCGTCATGTAATCCGATGTGCATTACAAAAATATAAAATATTATTTTATAGAAATTGTGTTTTATGTAGTGAAAGAGTGGATGGGAGACTGTAGAAAAGAGTGATTGATTGCTTTCACTTATTTTTGTTGTTTTTATGCATATAAGTTACATAATTATATTATAAATACAATTTTTGACTCAACTCTGATGATAGCCTAATCTCATCGATCGAAGATGTTTTCTCTACAGCAAATAACTGCCTGCCGTCCGAATTCTATTTATACATACTTCTTTCTATTTCGATTTTATTTTCTCCCATACACTCGGGTTCTAAGCATCTCATCCAAGCTTTTGAAACTAGCTTTCAATTTTTTATAAATCTGAAAGCTTCTAGCTTTATCAGCGATGCTTCGTCCTCTGTGGAGCGCTTTAAGTCAAGTTCTTTGTATCCTTAGTTCGAAAACCAGCCTTTATGATTTTGCTTTGTCAAATTTGCTTCACAGTTTATGAAATTAAATCTAGATTTTACATATCCCCACAGGAAAAAGTCTAAGGATCTAATATCGCACGATCTTGTTGGCCAATCGACCGGCCCAAAACGTGAAATTATCTGTTCACGGAAGTGTTTTATCAATAAATGTTGTTGAAACCGAATGTCGCCGGGATTACGAGCTTCAATTTCAGGCATCAAATAGTCGGTTATCATGGCGCGGTAAGCGGTACCATTGACGGTTACGTTCTCACCGACGTCATTTTTGAAGAAATATGAGCCGATGATTCCACCGGCCCACAAACGAAAACGTCGGATCTTCTTGCAATTTTTCAAGAGCCCATAGAACGAAGCGATTTCGCTGGGGAAGGTTGAGCAGCTTCAGTTCTTGCACAAGCTGTGTTTTGTACGCTTTCAATTTAAGATCTCGACGTAAAATGCGCCAAGTCATTCCATGGATAGTCCAAGCTGCTGCGGACGGCGCCAAAACCTCTCTCTACGGTCTTCGTGTACACTCTAAGTCGCGACTATTGTAAAAAGTACTTACTTGAATCACCCATTATATGGTATAAAAGAGCAGCATGACGGGCTGAATCGGTTTAGCCACTTCCGTTTGTCTATACTAGTATATACGCGAACTAGTCCCTCAGTTTTTGAGATGTGGATCTGATATTTTGCATACGTCCTTTTCTCTTCAGGAAGCTGCTCGTTTCTTTATCTCATTTTTAATTTCTTTTGTTTTCTTTTTTATTTAATTTCTTTTTTTATTTTTTCTTTTTATTTCTTAAATGTTTTTGTATATATTTTTTGCTTTTACTTAATTTTTTACTTTTATTGTTTTTACTATTTTTTTTTTTTTTTTGTTTTTTGGTAAGTTTTAAAATTATTTTTAGTTTTTTTTATTTTATTTTTATTTTTTTTCTATCTTTTATTATTTTTATTTATTTTTTTATTCTTTCTTTGGTATGATTTTAACTTAATTTTAGTTTTTTATTTAATTTTTTTTTTTTCAATTATTGTCACCCTCGCTTCGTCAGCAGTCTTCAATAACATTTTTGCTACCATCTTGTATACTTGTTATTATAACATTTTCAATACAATGTCTTTCAATATTAATTTCTCCTCCTTCGTGCCTTTCAGCTTTACATTTTTATTGGCTTATTTTTGTTGTTGTTTATTGTCGTACAACCGCGATAACAGTCGGCGTCTTCTGGTAATTACACTCGTCGATATTTACAATTTGTTCGTGCTTTTGTTTTCATTGTTTTTGCACTCAACATTTCCACTTTTGCTTATCATATATTGTTTGTATGAAGTTACAAGCACAACAAAAATTGCCTGAAGTTGTTTGAAAAATAGCAACAAATCGCTTACAGCTTTTTAAAGCAATCACAATTTGAGATATTACCGTAGGCGGCATTTCGTTTTCTAATGTCGTGGAAAATTGGTTCTATTTTATAACTGTTTTAGTGGCAGTATAACGTTTGCCGTTTCATAACCAAGCAATAACTGTGGAGAGTAGGCTGTAATAATACTTTACCTTATAGTGTGAGTTTCAATGCATTTTTGTGTACCGTTATTAATTTCTATTGTGAATAGTGAAGTTTTTGAACACATTATTATATTTCTATTGTTTTTGTAGTGAGAAAAGTTAAATTTCGCGAACCATTTGCAAGCAAGTAAAGGGTGATTTTTTAAGAGCTTGATAACTTTTTTAAAAAAAAAAACGCATAAAATTTGCAAAATCTCATCGGTTCTTTATTTGAAACGTTAGATTGGTTCATGACATTTACTTTTTGAAGATAATTTCATTTAAATGTTGACCGCGGCTGCGTCTTAGGTGGTCCATTCGGAAAGTCCAATTTTGGGCAACTTTTTCGAGCATTTCGGCCGGAATAGCCCGAATTTCTTCGGAAATGTTGTCTTCCAAAGCTGGAATAGTTGCTGGCTTATTTCTGTAGACTTTAGACTTGACGTAGCCCCACAAAAAATAGTCTAAAGGCGTTAAATCGCATGATCTTGGTGGCCAACTTACGGGTCCATTTCTTGAGATGAATTGTTGTCCGAAGTTTTCCCTCAAAATGGCCATAGAATCGCGAGCTGTGTGGCATGTAGCGCCATCTTGTTGAAACCACATGTCAACCAAGTTCAGTTCTTCCATTTTTGGCAACAAAAAGTTTGTTAGCATCGAACGATAGCGATCGCCATTCACCGTAACGTTGCGTCCAACAGCATCTTTGAAAAAATACGGTCCAATGATTCCACCAGCGTACAAACCACACCAAACAGTGCATTTTTCGGGATGCATGGGCAGTTCTTGAACGGCTTCTGATTGCTCTTCACCCCAAATGCGGCAATTTTGCTTATTTACGTAGCCATTCAACCAGAAAAGAGCCTCATCGCTGAACAAAATTTGTCCGAACAAAAAAAAAAACCGAACACTGATTTTGGTAATAAAATTCAATGATTTGCAAGCGTTGCTCGTTAGTAAGTCTATTCATGATGAAATGTCAAAGCATACTGAGCATCTTTCTCTTTGACACCATGTCTGAAATCCCACGTGATCTGTCAAATACTAATGCATGAAAATCCTAACCTCAAAAAAATCACCCGTTACAAGCACATTTGACAGATTTTGGTGTCAGCCTACAGAGATTTTTTGAAAAACACAGCTGTTGCAGTTCGAAGTCCTGAAATTATGGATGTTTATTTTTTGAATAATGAAGTACGATGAATAATTCGTCTTACTTATATTTTTCGTCAAAATCAAGACCATTAATACTTAAGAAACGGGCTAAAATCCATATAAAACATTATTTTTCTTATCAGAGATATTTCGGGAGCGCTAAAAAATCTACAATATTAACGAAGTTTAATAATAAGGATATAAGTGCTGCCTATTGAGAAATTTGTGAACAATCTTAAGTGCTGAAGACCTTTCAATTGAAATGAAATGAATTTAACTATTTTAAGCCTCATAGATGTAGTTTATGAACCTCGTCATTTCTTTCAATCTTACTAAATCGTCTATGAAATTGGAACCAAAACATTTGGGCTCCACCGATTTTGCGTTCCTTCTAAATTGTCCCGACGATTCATTTTAAGCGTTGAAAGTTTTATAATCGGTGAGAACAGTTTTAGAGTCCTAAAGATTCTAAAATATCAGAAGCTATTGTTTAGGACTGGACAGAAAATCCCTCAAATTTCGGTGTCCTGAAGCTGTTTTTACAGATATGGCTCATTGAAGCCCTTCCACTGAAGATTAGCTTCAACAGATTGGCTCATTGAGACCATCCGAGTTGACATTTTCTTCAAAAAACCGCCGTTTCGTTATATTTTACCTTTTTTAGTCAAACAGTGACTGCAAGAGATGTACATATGTATTGCAGATTAGCAATGAGCGATCTGTAAAGTAGGGCTTTAATATTTTGATAGGTCTACTTTGCTCTAGCATTATGCTAATAACTCTTTACCTCTTCAAAAGCTATTTGTCTGAACTCTCTTTATCCCTAATTTTAATTGATTTTCTCTACAGTCATAACCTTAAAATTGTGGGCAAATGATTCCCTTAAGTTTTAGCATAAGGTTCGACATTAACATTCCTAGGATAGTCGGGTCTACATAACCGTAAAGAACCCGGATTTTTATGCGGCTAAGGAAAGTCAACTCGGCAGCATTTCTCCAAATTACTTCAGGGATGCTTTCTGCCCCCCTACAACAAAAACATCAACGTTTGTCCAAAAAAAAGGCTGGACTTACAAAGTGAAGCTTTGTCTTCATGAACGAAGGTAGTGCTTTATAAGTTCCTTAATCTTCGGACATAAACCACTGATTATTTAAGTATTTATGAATATTTGACGTACCATGATAGGGACGAGCTTTAAAGGGTTCGTTCCAATTATGAAGGATTTAGATTGTGTAACTGCTGTTTTTAGAAGAGTGAAAATAGAGGGAGGTTTTCTTTGTATGAGAAAGACCAGACTAAGATGGACTTGTCTTCATTTGGTAATCGCGATCGGCTCACTGCAAATAAGTCGCAGCTAGAGAGTTGTATTAAGAAAGAAGAAAACCGAAGTTATGATTGACGTGGAGTTAAAAGCCGGGCGCATCAAGTACTGGTGTTTTGACGAGCTATGGAGCTCACTCAAGCTTCTAAGCAATACTTTTACCTTGTTAATAAGAAGAAGTGTAATCAATTTATCAGATTTCGAAGAGCGATGAATCGAACAAGCAACTAGTATAAATACAAAAAACTGTAATAATGAAGTAGAGATGAAATGGCTGGCGGCTATAGTGTTACCCTAAGATTATTGCCTGGAATTGGAATTACAGGTGTAACTTTGTTGTTGCCTCACCTATTTTTAAGAAAACCGGGCTTAAATAGATTGAGTAGAGAAGTCTCGCATCGAAGATGGTCTAATAAAAACTAACAGTCCTAGATAATAAATTTATTATTAACAATTTTACTTGGTTTTTTTTACTATTTCTATTTCTTTGCTGCTTAACGAAATAATTTTCTAGTATTCCCACTTGAGTCCAAATATGTATGTGCATATATTTGCTCAGTGAACCGCAGCTAAGTGCGCAAATTTATGCAAGCTCCACATTCTTTTTATTTTCACTGAAACTTTCCAGCTCATTTGTTGCCACTCGAACGCAGCTACCAGCTCGCACTCAGCGTGTCCTTTTATAAACTTTTTTCAGGTTAGAGTTTTGATATTAATTCAGCTGCTTTGAGACAAACTTAAATACGCCTTAGCATGCTTAGCTACATAATAAGCAGCTACATGTTTATCTTTTTGTGTGCGCTTTTTGTGATTATTTGGGTCATAACCTAATTCCATAATTTTTTCACTAAGTGTCACCGCTAAGCTTTTGACTGGAATTCAAGGAAGACACACCTGCTTGTGTTGTCTGCCTTTGAAAAAAATATATGCCATATTTTCAGTAAGGAAAAAACTGTTTGCCACTTACCGTGTCTTCCTTAATGTCTTCCTGTGACATTATTGTTTTCGTTTTATACTGTTATACAGGAATTACGAAGCGGGTGTGGCCTTACAGCTTTAATAAGATTATACTTGTTTACTTCGTGGCTATTAGCTGCTCCGTATTTATAGCTGACAGGCATCGTATTACAAGTTGGAAACTTTATTTCAGTATGCATTTATTTGTTAAGGGTGCTTTTTTAGTTTTACTAAAACTTCGAAAACTTAAGGGAAAGGCAAGTGGGTTAATTAGTTAACTTCATTAGTATGTAAATTCTATGTTGTTTATTGTTCGAAGAGAATCTTATAAGAATCGTTTTATCGGTAAAAATTTTCCAGTGTTGCCAGTTTTACCAAATCCTGGTTCCCAAGTGACCTAGATTTTCGCTGTATTTACTCAGACAGCTCCTTCGATAGCCACCTCTCTGCGAAAGTAACAACCTACCTTTATTATTTTTGCCAAGAACACAGGCTGGCTCACTGAATTTCATTTATAACAAATTACGTGTGGATTCCTCATAATTGATCCAAAATCCCATACTTTTTGGAATTAAAGCTCGGTGTTTGGTTGCCATAAATCGTTATAATATATACAGTATATAAAAAAAATTAATCTAAATATGCCCATAAGTACAAATATTCCATTTTCTTCCAATCCATCTCTCTGTCATAATCCATCTTGCTCCATTTATCTATTACTTTCCACATTTTTGCACCAACCGCCTCTGACAGCACCTGTCACGAATGGCATTAGTAGCAACACTGTCATTTTTTACCGCTTTAACGATTCGTTTGTATTCAATTTAGAAGAATTGAATTGACAATTAAATGTGTGATACGTCAAATGTGAAAAAGCTTTCAGCTGCAGCCACCACCATCTTTTTAGATAAACCTACTTTCCAACTCGTTAAGAAAAATAAAACTTCCTCATTTGCAACTGAAATGCAGCTGATGGCATTCATGTATGCATTTGCTTGTGCATGCATCAACTTGCGCCGACATGAAAACATGATATTCTTGCGCTGCCAAAGCTTGGCGAAATAAAAATGAAGCGAATAAAACGTGCAACTGACACAAAAATATTATTCCGTATTTTATTATTTATTTATGGCGTATAAATATTTTTTCTTACTTTTTTGCATGAAAATGCTGACTGCATATGAATTCATTAACACAGAAATAATAAGCAATGAAATGCAAATCAACATGCACTTGGAAATATTTATGTTTGTGGAAAAAGTAAATAAACTAATTAATTTGCTGCTGCAGCATGTGGCTGTATAACGGTTGCATTTCGTACACTATTATTTTTGGTTGTAATTAGTAAGAAAGTTTTTCACTGCTTTCTAAAATTATTTTAATTTTTATATTTTTGATGTGAACATTGAATTTTTTTGATTTCTTTAATTTTGAAATGGATTTTGCTCTCTTATAATTTTCTTGTAATTTTTAGAGTTATGCAAATTTTTTGACAACATTTTTATTATATTTATTTTTATATTTTTTAATATTTTTTATTATAATTTTTTTAATATTTTTTATTATAATTTTTTTAAAATATTTTTTTATATTTTTTTTAATTTTATTTTTTTTTTATTTATTAATTTTTTTTAATTTTATTTTTTGTATTTATTAATTTTCTTAATTTTTTAATTTTATTTGTCTAAATTTTTTGTCTTTTAATTTTTATTTTTTTACGAAATTCATTTATTTATAATATAATATTTTTTTATTTGTATTAGCAACTGGCAGTTTCTCTATTTTTCTGTTATAATAAAATTTTATAATTTTTAATTATTTTATTCAATCACTAATTTTGTAAAATTTTCATTAAAATTTATTATACACTTTATTAATAGCTTCGCCTTTATCACATGCAATATTGCAGCCATATTTATTGCTTATTTTCTGATTTTTATTATATGCAGTTGACACTAAAAAGTTTTTCTCTAGCAAATGTCAATAACATTGCAAGCGCGAAAAAACCGCGAAAATATTTATAAGTACATATGTATATGTACATATATACATACTTATATGTAATAAGTAATATACATACATATGTATGTATAAAAATAAGTCATAAAAATACATACAAACATTTATTGGTATGAACATACATACATACGCGTCACGTAGTAAATGTGCAATGCAATCATAGTGTTTTTTGTTTTTGCAATATTGCTTCGCTGTAATTTGTTGTAATTTGCAGTTTTCACTTTCCTTAAGCGCTTCATTCGCTACGTAAATTTTTGCAATTTTGTTGTTGTAAACACACAATTTGCCGCTTTTTATTACATTATACTCTCTTGAAGACGCCACTTGCAATAACATTTTTTTAACTTTTGCAATTATTTTTTTTTTTTTTTGAAATTGCATGTTATTAATTTATTAGTCAAATGTATTTTCCATAAGCTCACATTGTACATATTTTTTTTTTTGTAATTCCCCAGCTATTTTGATTTTCGTTTTCTTCGCCCAAACTTTGATAAGGTCATTAACTCGCCTAATTTATTAGTTAAAAGTCAACATAATTGCTTACATTATGCTTTTTGTTGTCTAATTATGTTGTTGTTATTTTTGTTGTAAACTTGTTTTGTTGTTTATTTTCATTGATTGATTGCACGCACGCCAAGCGAAAAGCCGGCATTTATGCAGCTTCGTGCGCGTTTTTATTGGCCTCTACTGTAAACATTGCAAGTGTTGCATACTTATAGGCGCTAAATTTGACTTTGGACTTGTTTGCAGCGCTGTTATAAATGAAGACTCAACTTGAAAAATATGTGTTTTTTTCATTAAAAGCTCTATTTTGAAAGAAAATTAAATACAAAATTAATTTAAAAAAGCTAAATAATTATGCATAGAGGTTATATAAGTAAAATAACTAAAAAAAATAAATTAAAATAATTTATTGTAAGATTTTTTCAACTTATTTTTTTTTATTTAAATTGAAATGACTATAATATATCTAATAATAAACATGAATTAATAAAATAAAATAAAAAAAATTTATTCTAAGAGTTCTTAAGAGTTCATTTTCTAAAAATTTATTTTTTTTTCAAAAATATATAATAATATAATATATTATTTATTTTAAAACATAAAAAAAAATATATTTCAGAATATAAAAAAATATATATACAAAAATAAATAATTTATATAACACATTATCTGTTTTAAATAAATATTCATAATAAAAAAATTATTAATTTTAAAACAAAAATAAGCATAAATAATAAAAAAGTTATGTACAAAAATAAATTAAACATTTTTATAATACAAAATTTCCAAAAAAAATATTAATAATTGCATTAATTTTAAAATCTAATGAAAATAAATATAAAAATAAAACTTAATAAATATAAATTAAAAATGAAAAAAAAAAATAAATTATTAAAATTAATAATTGAAAAAAAAAAAAATAAATTATTAAAATCAATAAATAAAAAAATATATTTTAAAAAATAAAACTTAGAAAAAATATTCAATTGATAAAAATTAGTTATGGAGTAAATTTTTTTTAAGAGAAATATTGTAAAATATTTTAAAAATAAAACTATAAAAAGTTAGTAAAAATTATTTAAGGTCTTATACATTTTATAATTACTTTTTCAATCATAAATTTTGACAGCAAGCCAAACAATTCCATACCTTGTGTCCAAAATTGATTAATAATAAAGGGTGATTTTTTAAGAGCTTGATAACTTTTTTTTAAAAAAAAACGCATAAAATTTGCAAAATCTCATCGGTTCTTTATTTGAAACGTTAGATTGGTTCATGACATTTACTTTTTGAAGATAATTTCATTTAAATGTTGACCGCGGCTGCGTCTTAGGTGGTCCATTCGGAAAGTCCAATTTTGGGCAACTTTTTCGAGCATTTCGGCCGGAATAGCCCGAATTTCTTCGGAAATGTTGTCTTCCAAAGCTGGAATAGTTGCTGGCTTATTTCTGTAGACTTTAGACTTGACGTAGCCCCACAAAAAATAGTCTAAAGGCGTTAAATCGCATGATCTTGGTGGCCAACTTACGGGTCCATTTCTTGAGATGAATTGTTGTCCGAAGTTTTCCCTCAAAATGGCCATAGAATCGCGAGCTGTGTGGCATGTAGCGCCATCTTGTTGAAACCACATGTCAACCAAGTTCAGTTCTTCCATTTTTGGCAACAAAAAGTTTGTTAGCATCGAACGATAGCGATCGCCATTCACCGTAACGTTGCGTCCAACAGCATCTTTGAAAAAATACGGTCCAATGATTCCACCAGCGTACAAACCACACCAAACAGTGCATTTTTCGGGATGCATGGGCAGTTCTTGAACGGCTTCTGGTTGCTCTTCACCCCAAATGCGGCAATTTTGCTTATTTACGTAGCCATTCAACCAGAAATGAGCCTCATCGCTGAACAAAACACGCGCGCGAAACACATTTCGAACCGAACACTTAGGTAATAAAATTCAATGATTTGCAAGCGTTGCTCGTTAGTAAGTCTATTCATGATGAAATGTCAAAGCATACTGAGCATCTTTCTCTTTGACACCATGTCTGAAATCCCACGTGATCTGTCAAATACTAATGCATGAAAATCCTAACCTCAACAAAATCACCCGTTAATTCATTGCGCATTAAGTTTCTCCACTTAATTGCATATTTATCTAATTGCAACTCAAAGAATTAACTTTTCACTGCTGACACACCAACTTAAGGTGATACCTTTGCAATTTTCTTCAAATAATTAGTGAGTGCTGAATAAAACAGCACCCACCACCGAGCACTTTCTTTAATTCATTAGTACTTACACTTAAATATGTACATGATACATATTTATATGTATGTATGTATATACAGAGCAGAACACCACGAAATCAGCTCATTCGTCAGCGCCCTCGCACAAGTGTCAAATGGCGGTTATTTGCCTTGTTGCCTTCAAAATATCTGGCTTAGAGACAGTGTGTTTGTAAAGTATGCGTACCACATATAAATTATTATTCTCGTTATTTTTAAATATTTTTAAAAAGTTATTCTAAAAAATATTTTTTAAATGTTTTCCAAAAAAATAGTTTTAAAACTAATTCAAAAAAATATTTTTCAATTTATTTAAAAAATGTTACAAAATTTATAAAAACCAACAAAAAAATATTTTTCACATTAATTCCTAAATATTTTTAAAAATTTATTCTGAAAAATATTTTTCAAATGAAGAATTTAAGAAATATTTCTTAAATAAAAAAAAATTATTAAAAAAAAATTCTTAAATTGTTATAAAAATTTCGAAACTATTAAATTTTCATTCCAAAAAAAATAAAAATAATTCAACCTTGTACACTTTTCTCCCGAATGTTTTAATTATTCACAAGTAACAGTACACACACTTTTTCGCACGACTGTTTAAACATTTAACCAAACAAGCATGTGCATCGAAATTACTTATCTAATTGCCACAGCTGTCTATCGCTGTTATCGACACCGAGTCTTCACATACACATGCCCGCTCATACCCACCACTCCTCTCCGAACATGGTGCCTGCAATAATTAACCACAACGCGTGACATGCCGGCCCAAACGCGCATCAGTTGTAGTTTTCCGTGCACTTCAATTCACCGCCACCACCATCACCACCCACATAAATAACTGCAATTGAGTGACCCTGCGTGCGGTGTTGTGTCTTCTGCTACTTTTTGTTTTGCCTACATATTCGCGCTACTTAGTTAATTTAATTTGATGCATTTCGTTTGTGTGCTGCTTGCACACATGTACAGACGTGTGTATATACATACATATGTACATATATGTAGTGTGGCTATGTGGTTGACATCCTTGTTTTCTACAATAACAAATAACCATTCAGCAAAAGTATTAATGTCGCTCTACTTCGAGTGCTTGCAACGTGCAACTGACATTTGCGTGCAATTTGTGCTTTTCTTGTTGTTGTTGTTGCTGACCGCAAAAATAGCGCTGATTTACATGCATGCTTTAGTTTTTTGTTTAAATTTTTAAATATATTAAATATTAAGCTAACGAAAAAGATATATTTGTGGAATAAGCTACGTGATATTTAAAACAGGGTGACCAAAAATATTGATTTTTTTTTTTAAATTAGAAAAAAATTTATTTTGAAATAAAATCAAAAAAGATCACTTAAATATTAATATATAGATAATATTATCAGGCAGAAATAATGAAATTACTATAGAATTGGATTCGAAAAAATTTCAGGGGTCCAAAAATTGTTGCTATAGAGCGCTTACATTTGAACCAGCACTTTCTTTACGGAGTTCACCTAGTGTGAATTTTAAAATTTTGTTCATATTTCGGCAGGTTAGATCTTTAAAAATAACTCACCAATATTTTTAATTGAGATCTCATATAGTTTTTGAATTGCAGCCTTCTAAAGTGTAGCCGCTCAGTTCAATCAGCCCCATCACTTTAACTTGAAACTCGTTTTTTCAAAACTGTATATCTTTCAAATTTACTTCTGTGATTATTGAAATGATCCAATCACTATCAATTTTTTCAGCATATTCTGTATAAGGTTCCCCAAACTATATGCCACCAAAATATGCTAAAAGTTTTTTCTGATCAAAAAACGAATTTTTTTTAGAAAATGAATGGATGTAAGATATTTATTCATTCATTATTTCTATCGAAAAAATCTTGTATACCTTCTATCCTCTCTTCGGTATAATTACACGTTTTCATTGCGTAATCTTTTCCAAACCTCTATTAATTATTTTTGTTTTTATAATTTTGATAATTTTTCAAAACTCAGATTTTTTCAAACTTCAAACTTAGAGAGTCTGGGTTCCTAAAAGAACACAGGTCTGAACACTCGGAAATCCTCGATCACTTAGACTTCATACCGGATCACTAGGGTCATGTAGTCGCTAAACCGAACTCTGGCGGCTCCTTTTCTACCCATATACCGGCGAAGGTAGCCATTAAGGTAGCGTTAGATATGTATAGAGAAGAGACCGTCGACTCAGATAGCAGACCGTCGTTATTAGCCTTGAAGTCATTAACAGTGCGTTCAAGACTGGTCAACGATTTCTTAACCTCACTATCAATAGAATCGAAAGTCTTTGTGATAAAACTGGGTGACTGACCACAGCGGAATAATGTTGATGAGCTAGCACGAAAAGGCACCCTAGGACCGCTATCGGTAGAATGGGAGCGGATCAGTGCTTGTGTACTAGCTGACCCAAGATCGATAGCAAGAAATCTAGTGATCTCTTTGCCCTTTGTAAGACTAGCCTATTGGTATATGGCCTCACAAAGGAATGCATACGGTAGTATTACATATAGTAGTAGTCCATCAGCCATCTAACCTAGCCTAACCATTCTTTTTAGACACATCAAAATATTTTTCACCTTTAAGTAAGTATATATTTGACCCAATCATCTGAGGTTTAGCTGAACTCAGCTTCATTCAAATATGAAAAAGTCAAGTTCTCCCTTTTTAACTTAAACGTATGTATATATAACTATAATTTCTGTGTATAAAAATTATGTATTTTCGGTTATAGTGAGCTTCCTAAATTGACAGCTGTCAAATTAACTGTCAAAGTAAAACAGTTGGCCGTTATACTGGTCTACCTTTTTTTTTATAAACTTGCCTGATTTATTTAAAATAAAAGTTCTAAACTCTAAAGGCACCCTTTATATGTATACATACATATATGTACATATGTACAAACATACTTACGTCAGTACAGCAACCGTCAACTGATTTGCAGTTATTCAAACATAATGCGCCCACATGCAACAGGAAGCTCCAACAACTCAACACACACCCGACAGGTGGGGGAGTTGGAATGCCTAGTAAATGTCGGTGTGTATTTAAAAGTAGTGAGCGAAGCGGTATGAGTGACAATTGAAATTAAACACCTCGTCTAAGTACGTAAATAATTGTTGAACGAACACTGCACAACAACAAAAACAAGCCACAACGCTTGAGATAATCGTGATAGCTGTGTTTGTGTGGTGTTGTTGGCACAATTTTCCGTTTTATATACATATGTATGCTGGAGTTACCATGCGCCATGAACTCTACACTATGTAACAAATTCAACAAAAAAATTGCAATAATTTTTGGACTGACTATTGTTCTTCTTCTTCTTGTGGTACTTACGTAGTAAATAGTGCTTATATATGTATGTACATAAGCACATCTGTATGTAAATTAAAATTTGCTGATCTGTGAATGTGAGCGTATGACAGTTAACAATAATTACACCGCTATTAGTGGCAGCGACGACCCAAAAGAAGAGATGAAAACAGAAAAAAAACATAAACCAACAACAAAGCAGTGCACGGATGGCTGAGTGTCATGTTATTATGGTACATATATGAAAAAAGGTTGGAAAATTAGAAATAGTATAAAAAAAAAGAAATGGTAAAAAACAATTAGAAAAAGTAAAACAAAATTTAAAAAAAAATACAAAAAATAAAAAAAAAATAGAAAATGTAAGAAAAAAATCAAAAATGGTAAAAAATGTTGCTCCACTTCTGGCTAGCATATCTAGCTGCTGGTATTGTGTAATTATTGTTTGTTGTTGTGCCAACATGATTTTAGACGCTACAACACATGCTCAAGCTCAAACATGTACAAAATAAAAAAAAAATATGAAATTAACATTTTCGTAGCAACAACAATAACAGTAGAGCAACTCAAAATGGAAAAAATAATCACAGCAACGGTAAAGTGCGAAAGAAAAGTGCGGCGAAATGTGTAGAGAAATGAGAGGTGTATGCTTAAAAGTTCAGGCAGCAGGCCGTGATTAGATAAAGCAACATTTTTTTGATGAAAGCAATTTATTTTTGTTGTGTGTTGAACCACGACTTCTTGATTTTTGACTTCTGGTAACTCTACCGACTTGATAAATGTTGGAAAAAAACAAAATTTGAGTGGTGCTAGTTAATTAGCGGTGATTGAAGAGTGATTCAGTTGCTTAAAAAAGCTGTATATGAAGTGTGGTGATATGGAAGGAACCAGATGTGTGAATAAAAATATTGGCCGAGTCGAAAATTGTAAACAAAATGAGCCCAGTTGCTTGCTTGAGAATTATTTTGTATTTTACCTCAGAAAAGCAAGGTTCTGGAGAGTAAAGAAAGAGAAGGCTCCTATAATCAGTACTTGTAAAGTGATATTTGCATATATTTCACGCAATTATGACTATCATAGTTAGACAAGAACGATTGAGAATAAAACAGTGAAACAAACTGTCAAACTTTTATAGTAAACAAAGCCTTTGACGCACAGTCGTTTATGACGTTACGAAACAATGCATTTTTTTGTCAAGCTCAACACAAAATAAGAAGAAATATTTAGTTTGATTGCTATATACCCTTCACTGGTGCATTTCTTATAGCATATGAGGGTATAATAAAATCTTACTTTGATATTATCGGTCAATTTGTATGACAGCTATATGTAATAGTAGTCCGAATCGAACACTGTGTTCGGAGATTGTAGACTTGCCTTTAGCAATTATCTATGTAAAATTTCATAAAGATATCTCGTCAATTAAAAAAAAATTTCATACAAGAGCTTGATTTCAAACGGTCAGTTTGTATGGTAGCTATATGCTATATTGGTACGATATCGGTGGCTTCGACAAATTAGCAGCTTCTTGGAGAGAAAAGTACGCGTGCAAAATTTCAGACCAATGTTTCAAAAACTGAGGGACTAATACGCGCATAAATAGAAGGACACGGCTAAATCGAGTCAAAACTCAACAAGCTGATCATTTACTTGTATATATGTATGTCTGTATGATTGTCTACTCTTTATAGATTCTCTGATTTTTAATGCAGCGTGTCACAAACTCGCTGTTCAGGGTATAAAAATTAACGTTGCACCGCCTCTATCATTCTCTGCACCGCAAAATTTTATTATAACCAAATTTTAACTCTTCTCTCCGCCTATTTTCTAACATTAAAAGCCGATCTTGTCATTAAAAATATTGTGCACTGTTCGTAAACAGAATTTTTTGTTTTGTAAGCATTCAGTGCGAAACCTCAGCAATCAACTTTGACCATCTCTCTGCGCAGCCAACCGAAAACGGCGAGAGCGCCTACTGCCATTTCATATCAAACGTTGATCTCGTGGTTATGTACTTGCCAACATGTTTACATACAAACATGCATATGTATGTACTATATATGTATAGTACGAAAATGCGACTCTGCTAATTTTGTTGTTGTGCTTATTTATTGTTATACTAATTATAGTAACTTCATTATAATTTATAATAAATAACTGCGCGTTTCACTTATGTAATTTCATATACGTGCATACCTATCTATATTTAAGCTGATTTTCCCCATATATGGCACACCCACCACTTTGGCAACTGTTTACATATGCCGCTATTTTGGTTTGTTGTGCTTCGATTTGTTCTTGTTCTTGCACTGCTTTCCACTCCTTATTTGCTGCTGTCACACTCACCTGTTTGTTATATTTTTGTTGGCCACGCATTTTGTTGTTGCTGTTTTATTCACCACTTCAACAGTTACATACAATGTATATTTTAAGTTCGTATATTTGTTCGTTTGTTTCTGTTTGCATTTGAAATTTATCTCCTGTGCGCACGCGCTACCTCTCGGGAAGCAGCTAAAATGTAAAAAAAAAATATAATGATAATAACTTCAGGTTTGTGCTTTTGCGCCACTTTTGTTGCCAACTTTTCTTTGGAGTTTATGCTTACAGTGTATAGAATATTGCCATGAAAGGCACAATGCTTTTATCTTATATCCCTGTGGTAATCTAGTTGAGTAGTTGCCATACTAAACAGCTTGAAATGTTGATGTATTGTGTGGGCCACTTCAGAGAATTGACAACTTAAGGAAATGGAAGTAGAAAATTTATATAAAAGCTGTGAAAGAATAGTTGAAGGATTTAGCATATTATTGTTGGTATTTTTTTTTTTGTGATAAATTAACGATTTCTTATTTTTTTTTTTAATTTATGCAAATTATTTTATAATTTCGTAAAAAACGGGAATTAAATAATTAAATTTTAATAATATAATATTTTTTACATTTATATGTTTTAAAATAAAGTGAAAAAAAAATTTAATAATTTAATTTTTTTAAATTAAAGTTAAATAATTTTTTTTATATTTTATAAATTAAAGAAAAAGTATGAAATAATAAAAAAATTAAATAAAATTTATTTTAATAAAGTAAATTTAAAATTATTTTGATTTAATTTAAATTTTTTTGTTACACTTTTATACTTTTATTTTTATATAAAATTAAAATTAATAAATAATAATTTAATTTAAATATCTGATAATTTTAATATTTGTTTTATACTTTTAGATTTCTTTAAAAAATTATTTTTAATTTAATTTTAATTTCTTTCTATACTTTTTTAAAAAAATTATAAAATATATTAATAATAATAATAATTAATAGTTTAATATCTAGCATATTTATTATTTTTTTTTTGGTTTTATCGTAACTTTTCTTAAACTATTTTTTTTTTTTAATTTTCGCCATTAAATAAAAAAAACATAATTCAATAGTTATATAATTTTTTTATTTAATACTTTTTTTTTATAGATTTACATAATTTTATACAAGAACAGTTATTTTAATTAACATTTATTTACAATTTTATTTTAATTTTTTATACTTGTCATTTTTTATATTAAAAACAGTATATTTAATAAAAAAATTTTAGTTTTATTTAATTTTTATTATTTTTTTATATTTTTTAAATTTATTTTTTTATTTATTTTTTTATTTATTTTTTTTTAATATTTTTTATTTTTTTTTTTAATATTTTCTATTTTTTTTAATATTTTTTTTTTTTAATTTTTTAAATACTTTTTTAATTCTTACTTTTTTCATATTTTGATCAAATTATTGAATTTAAAAGTTATTTATATCTTGAAATTATATTCTATGTATTATTATTTTTTTTCTCATTAGCCATTTTTCATCTATCACATTGTTTCATTGCTATTATCCATTTTTATTTTTTACCACTTAATTTTATTCCAATATTTTTTAAATTTCATAATATTCTCTGCAATGATCTAATTTTTAAATATCTGACTTATCTGTTTATCCCTCTTTCGCGCACTTTTCGCCGACCTCAAATATTCCATAATTCTCTTTAATACCTCCGGTCCACCCACGAACCGCTGCCCAGCTTAGCGACCGACTAAGCTGCACTTTATTCACCTCAACTCACCGCTTTATCGTGCCGTCGCCATCTGCTCCACTGAGACAAAAATAATCCACTTTTTTGTTGTATCTCATTTGCCACTCTGCTGCCGCCATAATTCTGTATTAAAATTAGTTATATTTGTTGTTGTTTTTATTCAATTGCTCGGGCAGGCGCTTCTTGCTTGCCGTTAATTTGCTGCGCCGCCCTTGTTTTAGTTCGATTCTAAAGGCAAAACGGCGTGCGCGTATATTTTGTACAAAAAATTTCGGCTCTCGAATTGTGAACTGTGCGACATATTTATTTATTTATTTTGTATATATATTTATTTATTTTTTAATATTGAATTTTTTGTTTAATAAATTGTTAAAAGTCTGTGCGGTTTTTTACGTGGAAAAGTGAGTGTCGAAAACACTTGTGAATACAGAAATTTGTATGTTAAACCTGAAGCAAGTAAATAATTGAAAAAGAAATTTATATATGTACATACATACATATGTTGATTTATTTTTTTTAATTACTCAGTTTCTCTCACTCTGCATTTATTTGCTATCTTTGTGCTTATTGTTTCCAAATATTTTTATTTTCTATAAATATATTTTTTATTCAAAGAACTCAAAATTGTAGATACATTAAAAAATTTTTGTTTTCAATTTTTTTTATTTTAATCTTAATTTTTTTTATTTTAATCTTAATTTTTTTTATATATTTTTTTTTAATACTTCTTTTTAATTTTTTTTAAATTTTTTTTTTAAATTACAATTTTTTTTTTTTAATTTTACAATTTTTTTTAATTTTTTTAATTTTAAATTTTTTTTTTAATTTTTTTAATTTTACAATTTTTTATAAATTTTTTTTTTTAATTTTTTATTAATTTTTTTTTTAATTTTTTTAATTATTTCCTTTACTTTTTTCATCCTACTCTAAAGAAGAAATTAATCAACTTATTTATTTACTCTCCCCCTCTCCCTGTCTTCATTTGTTATTTCTCTCGTGCATTGTTTTCAAATATTTTTGTCTTTATAAATTTTTTTTTTTTTTATTCGAAATACTATTAAATCTTTCTTTATTATAATTTTTATATTTCCCGATTTCTTTTAGATTTTTCTTAAATTTTTTAAATTTATTTATTATTAATATTTTATTTATAATTTTTTTTATTATTATTAAATTTTTTATACATTGTTACTGTAATTTTTTTATCATTTTTAAAATTTATTATTATTGTTATTTTTTATATTTTTTTAATTTTTTATTTATTTTTTTGTCCTAAAGTGCCTCTCAAATGTCCAAAAAAAATCTCATTGCAAACTTCAAAACTGCCATAAAACTTTAAATTGGGTCAATGTCTCTTCAGTTGTTGTTTTTGCACCGCCGTTGCTACCGTTTTAAGCCGCTACTTTATTATTCTGCGGTTTATTTGTGCTGCTGCTTCCCATTGTTGCTGATTTATTAATTGTTTATGCACATTTTTCACCGCCTACCGTGCTGCTGCCATCGCTCCTAAGCGCGCATCTTCCGTTCACACGAAAAGCAAATAGCGAAAACGACATATCGTCTTGTTTTTGTTGGTGGTATAATTTCTTTCTAGTTATTTCCTTGTTTGCAAAGAACTGTTTGAAATGCGTTCGGCTATTGGCATTGTTGTTGGTATTATTTACGTATGCTTATTTCTTTTATAACCACTGATTTTTCTTTATTCAAAGTTGCCTACTTTTCTTTATACTTTTCTTACTTTCGTAACACAATTGTTTATTATTTGCGACTTGATTGTAAAGCCACTTGTTCGCAATTTTTTGTATTATTTGATGTTTTTTTTATTTTTTTCTTTAAATTTTTTTTTTTATATTTATTTTTTATTTTTTTTTTTAATTTTTTACATTCATATTTTTTTATATATTCTGTGCTCATTTTGGTTTATTCTACTTTGCTCCGTTCTTTTTTTTATTTTTTTTTCATTTTTTATTTTTATTTTTTATTTTTATATACAATTTTTTATATATATTTTTTTTTATTTTTCAAGCACATTTTATACACTCACTGTCTCTTAAACCATAAAAAGCGTTTCACGCACTCAGCGCGCAATTATTCTCGCCTCTTAGTACCCCTTTTATGGCAACAACAGCGCGCACATCTTCAAAACAAACAGTAATATATAACAATTACTTTCTCCAGTGAACCAAAACAGGCTATTGCGTGAAATAATTGTAATGGAAATAGTTGAAATATAAAGTAAATTATATGTATTTGTCATTTTTATATTGTTGGAAATAGTTCTCTTTGTTATACGCCATTTATTCTATTCTACGGAAATTAACGTACTTGAGTTACCATTTTCTGCACAATTTATGGAGTATGCGTCTAAGTTTTGGTTACTTCTGTAGCTTATAATTTGTCATTGCCGTAAATCTAATATAATTGTGTTAATAGTTACTAGTTTTACTAAAAATATCATAAATGTAAGTTTTACATGCTTTGTGAGTTTTGACAGCTGAGAGACTGAAAAACTTTAAGTCAGTGTTGTAAGTAAAAATGTTAGACTTCACAGACAGCCTTATAAAGTTCGAAAATAATGTACATATATGTTTATACATATGCTGTTTAATCTAAATTGACCCCTTAGGAGGCGGAGTAGATCGCAATGAACCAAAATTTTATTTTGACATCGAAAAACCACAAACTTTAGTTACTATTTTATAGTCTCAAGCATAAATGTTGCTACCACCAAAATGCTAGATTAACTGAAATAAATATCTTAAACACATTTCTTTTTAATAAATTAAGAAAAACTATTGAAATGACAATAAACTGGCACCCGCAATATTTTGTCATTTAAACTGACATCTTCAATTTTTGGTCATTTCATACCAAAGTTATTTTATTATTTATTTTTTGAAACTCTATGTTTTTCACTGGGTTGTACATTTAAGTCAAAATATTTTTACGTTGATTGTAAGTTTTGTCAGTAATTTTGCCAAATGAAAACTACATTACATTCCATGAATTGAAAGTTTTTCACTAGATTGTCAATTTTTGTCAAAAAATTATAATTATTGCTATATTTGGCCAACAAATTTATTTCATAAATTGCATTTTATGTCATTGTCATTAATTTTGACAAATGGAAACAAAAATTTTTTTCAACAGATTGTCAATTTGGGTCAAAGAATGTTATAATAATATAAAATTATGTGAACAATTTTTTCATGAATTGTCTTATTTGTCATTGTCTTTAATTTTGACAACTGGAAACCGCACTATGCATTCCATATGATTAACAAGCAGTTTTGCTTTATGCTTTTTTGCTACGATTTTCATCTATCTATTATACATATTTAGCTCAAAAAACTATTTATTTATTAGCTCAACAAATTATTTCATAAACGACATTTTTTGTCATTGTCATTAATTTTGACAAATAATAACCACACATTACATTCCATGTGATTGACAAGTAAAAATCTTACGATTTTCATTAAATTTTAAATTTAAGAGAAACAATTATTTTTATGTTGACCAACAAATTTATTTCATAAACAGCATTTTTTGTCATTGTCATTAATTTTGACAAATGAAAAGATTACATTCCTCACAGTCCATTCCATGCGTTTGAGAAGTCTGAGTTTAAAGTTTTTCACTACATATCAATTTGTATTGACAATAATTTTTATTTCCACAAATTGGTTCATAAATTATATTTTTTGTCCCAGTCCTTAATTTTGACAAATTTAACCCGTACATAACATTTCTTGTGATTGACGAGCAAAAATATGATGCTTTTCGCTACATTTTTAAAATGTCTTTTATAGATTTCTTTTAAAATAAATTAAAAATTAAATGCCATTTCTTCAGCTGACGACTGTCATTGACTTTGACGTAATGAAAACCGCACATTACAATCCACGTGGTACACATTCGCCGCACACTTCGTCGAATATCTATTTTTAAAGCTGTAATCACAAGAATTAAAAGTTTGCCACTTGAGGTTTGAAGATCGGGTTTCGCATATCGTATAAAATATAATGTTAAAGCCACAAATTGCTTGAGAAAAAATCCAAAAATATAATTTTTTTACTTCTAAAAAAAAAAAAATAAATAAAAAATATTCTTATGAAGTTTTTTTTTTTTAATTTTATGTAACTCTGCTGCTCAAAAATTGTAACAAAAAAACTTCAAAAAATGTTGACACAATTTTTTCTGCATTTTACAATAGAAATATTTCAAAAAAAAAATAAACAAATAAAAAAATTTTACTCTTCAAATATCTCTGCTAAATTCTTTGTGCTTCGAATTAATATAATTATCGCAATAATTAAATTTAAGTTATATACATATTTTCATTGAATATAACAGTCTTCACGCAGCCGCTGAAGATTTAAAAATATTTTCCCGCTTACTAACGGCAATAAACATGTTTTATTTGAAAACTGGTACAGGCGATTTGTGGATGCCCAAAGTGTCCAACGCAACACCAAAAGATTGTAATAAAGGTAAATGCAAGAATGGGAGCTGCAAGATAAAAAATGTTGCCTAAAATGTGTCAATAAATTGTAAGCAACTGAGTGCAATTAGTGCGTAACCTGAATAAACGGTTGTGGGAAGTGCATGACTTGCTTTTTACAAGAAATTTTTTTTTATCCTAGTTAATCACTTCGAAAATGATTAATTAGCTACAGTTTTCATAACTGCGATTGCATTTGAGCACTCAATTATGTGTGTGTACACACTTTCTTTTGGTAAAGTAAATAAAAAAGAATTAAATATATTACCCTCATATTATAGTGTCAGCTGTTATTTCTTACGTTTTTTACAGTAATTTGTAACTTCTCACACGCCTTATGTTTACATGCAAGCCGTTAGCTTTCGATTTCGTTGCATTCCTGCCGTTTCACACGTTCAACCGTACTAAAGTTCACGTGTGGTCGCATATTGCCGGCCAATTGACACAGATGCCAGAAATTCTTGGCTTAAAACTTTGACTTTACCTCGAAATTTAATACTAAATCACGCTGTGCCGTTTAAGCGCGTCATCGTTAACCAAATTTATACCGTTATAAAGCTAACAACAGCTGTGTTTATACTTTTCGCTTTGTATGTATTTTTTCTCGTTTATGTGTGCATCTCAGACATTTTGAATGTGGACTATAATCGCCTTCACTGCAACGAATTTGGTAATGTGATGGTCAAGTTGCTTTTTAAAGCAGCTTTATCTGTTTGTTTTCTTTTTTTGCGTTCGGTTTTGGGATGCGGAATCGCTATGCGTCAGCCGACACATGCATGACACAATCTTTGAGCCTACGGGGAAAAATATGTCATTTATTTCTCTCTCGCGATACAAAAAAAAATACTTTCAATTAGCTCTTAATCATATTTTTCTCTCATAATTTTTTTTTCTCTAAACATACATACATACTTAAGTATATATTTTCTCAAATTCTATTGCTTTTTTCTCATACATTTCTTTGTTGGGGCTTAGTAAAAGCGAAAATGAAAGTGGCTGCCATTTAAGCCCCTTCATTTTCCCGCTTAATGAATTAATTACATTATTTAGTGTTTCGAAATGTGTCATACTCTCAATAAGAGTGTGAGTATAATGGTCATAAACTAAGTAAACAAAAATATATGTATAATGGTCTCTCACACCTCTCAATTTTTAATTAATCCACCTAGCTTTAATTTTTATCTATCCTTTTTTATCTTAACTTCTAGCTTTAGTTATTGCATAACCTCAATTGTCTGACAGTTGGGTATCAACAAACCTTTTATGATGTGACTTTAACTAAAATGTCAGCGAAGATTATTTTGTTGACAATATTTGTATATAGTAGGACCGTCAAATTAAAGCCATAGTGTGAATTACGCCTTATGTGAATAAATATATGAACATACATACAATATACATAAAATTGTAGTGTCAGTTGAATTTGAAGGTTAGTGATCATACATGTGTATCGAAAAAGTATATAATTAACTTAGACAGTTCGGAATGACTAGCAAATTTGTAAATTATAGAAAGTTTAGTAATTTTTTTTACCTTTATATCCTTACAGTACATTCAAAACTGTTTAACATGAGTAAAAATTGTAAGGCAGCTGCTTGAAGAGTAGTAATCAACTGTAATCAATAAAAAATAAAATTTCCAATAAATATATGGGTAAATATTTGGAATATTTCGAAAACTAAAAAAGAACTTCAAACTATTATGTAATAGATCAATACTAGAGAGGATTGAAATTCATATTTTCGATAATTAAGCACGATCGATTTCGAATTTTTTATAACTAATTAATCGTTATACATTAAATTTGATTCTAATAAAATAATGATTAACTTTAGTAGATAAAAAAATATTTTTTTTATGTTTTCATCAGTTTGAATCGATTAATTATCGAAAATAAATGATGGTAATAAAAATTTAATAATTGATAATTAACTCTAAAAATATGAACAATTTATTTCATATCATTATTTTATCGGTAGAATCAATTAAAATTATCGATATCGATAAAAAAAAATTAATGTAATGAAAAAATTTAGTAATACAGAAGTATAAAGAGCTCTAATAGATAAACAATTTATTATTTTTATATTTTTATAATTAGTTACGATCGATTATTTTTATCGATAAAAAATTAATCTAATGAAAAAATGCAGTAATGCAGGGGTATAATGAATTCCAATAGATAAACAATTTATTATTATTATATTTTATAATCAGTTAAGATCGATTATTTTTTTTACCGATATCGATAAAAAAGGAAGGTAGTGAAAAAATTATATACATACATATATGTAATTGTATATAATGCACTCTAATAAATATTTTTTTTTAATGCTTATAATCAATTGAGATCGATTATTTATCGATATCGAAAATAAATTAAGGTAATAAAGTATCTTATCATGTCCAATAAACTCTAATAGATAAAAAAATTATTTTTTTGTGTTTACAATTAGTTCAAATCGATTAATAATCGATATCCAAAATAAATTTAAACAAAAAGGTTACACAATTCTGAAAAAATTCAAACTGAAATATCCAATTGTATGGAATTATGACTTTTATTTTTGTATTTTTAAACTTGAAAGTTTTTCGCCTGTTTTTAGCTGAAAAAAATTTTTCCCTGAAAACGACACACCCTAATGTATATAAAATCGAATTAAGTAAGACATAAATACAGCAATTTTAATTACTCCTTATAGACTACGCATAAAAATAAAATGAATCAAATATTACTTAACCAAAAACGCAACGCTAACGCATTGCAGCAAAAATTTTTTAGAGTTGTGGGGAAGATAATATAATTGATAATGTGGAAAAATTTCACATATAAATTACTATAAATATAATGCCCACCATTCATGGGTGCATAATTTACGTACAAGTGAAATCAAGTCGAAAAAAGTACACTACGCTATCAGTTTTTATCAATTCATTTTGTTATCAGTCTTCAAGTAATCAATATTCTTGTTAACTCGCCCGCTGCTCACTGCATGGAGTTGTTCGACATATTTTCGTTGCTCTTCATATTTGTTGCAATATTAGACAGTCAACTGCTATTGTTTGTGCACATCATAAAAAGTATTAAAAAATTAGAAAAAAATGCGGAACCAATCGTCTAATCAACTGTGAAAATTCTAAGTTTACGGTAGCGCGTAGTAAACGATAATTATTTTTTTTTAACAAATTGAGCGTAAAGTTTATAACTCAAGTGAGTTTATTGTTTGATATTGTCATAGAAAGTTGTTTTTATAAAAAAAATAGAATTTAATAAATAGTTTTGCTGAATTTGGCTGTATTGCTAAAACACATTTCGATGTTAACGTTTTGACATATGAAAATAATCGATTGCCATTGAGTGGATTAGTCAACTTTGAAGCGAATCTGTTTTGGTTTTGCGAAAGCAGTTTTTCAGTTAAAGACTGCATTCATTTATTTCTTGAAGAATATTCTGCTTTCTAAATGAGTAACAATGTGTCCAAACTTCATGCCAATTAGTCGTATTCGTTGCGTTTTTGGCTTTAAATTCGGTACCAATCGTGGCTCGATGCGATGGTGCATTATCATCGTGTAAAATCCAGGAATTGTTCTTCCATATTTCTGGCCGTTTTCGACATATGTTCCTACGAAAACGCCTCAATACGGCCAGATTGAACTAATTATTGACCGTCTTTCCCTCCGGAACAAACTCATGATGCACTAAGCAACGAATATAAAAAAAAAACAATGAACACCACCTTAATTTTTAAGCGGGTTTGAATTGGTTTTTTGATTTCGGCTCGTGTTTTTCCTTCCAATGATTGTTGACTTGTTTATTAGTTATAATGTTCTCAATGTGGGATTGGAATTCGCATGATCAAGCATGTACAAGACCTGTTCATAGTACTTTTTTTGAAAAAAATTGGGACGAATCGAACAAGAACTCGTTTCATACCTAAAATATCGACAAAAATCATTCGAACCTAGCCGTGAGAGATATCGAGCTCTTTCACCATCTCTCTAACACTTGCCATCTCTCTAACATTTGCCAGACGATTTCCAACCACTATATCCTTCACACTATTTTCATCACCTGAAGAGGTCGAAGGTTGTCCAGAACGAGGCATGTCTTCAACGATCTCTCGAACGTTTTTGAAGGTTTTGTACCACTAGTAGGCCTGTGTATGTATTATATTTACTAAATGTTAACCTTGTTTTATGTCTACACTGCCTACAAATTTCCTTTTTGTGTCACTTTTCCGTAATAATTCTTTGTTTCATTTATCAGTATGGTCACACCAGTGTGATTATTAGCTGTTTTACATATTGTATGTATTATCAGCAATGACTGTTATCGTTTTTGTTAATTTTGGCTTTCATATTTTTTTATTGTTGTTATTTGATTGCAGTTTTGGCCTCTATTTGGCAATATGTGACCATCTGCTAATCAAAAAATTTGTGTTTGTAAATAGTTTTATTTATGCAGCGCGTATTTTTTATTACTGACAATGTTTCTTTGTCATAGTAGATTGCTTAAAAAATCCAACAATATTGTATTATTGAACTGTTTTGTTGATATTTTTCATACAAAGTCTTGAATCGAATGCTTGTAAAAATAGCTGCTATTGATTTTCAAAGCGAAACAAATCAGACGCTGCAATAGCACAGTGTTGCTTTTGTCATGCATATTTCAAACAGCTGAAATACCAGCTATAATTAAATGTGACAATAGTCGCTCAATAGCTTTAACACATATACATACATATGTATGTATTTAAAAATTGCCTACGTTCCCGCCCGCCATTCCATACAGCACATATTTAAATGTCAATAAAAAAGTGGATTTTTGTGCCGTATTAATTCATAACAATTGATGATGACACTGACCTGTCACACTACAGCGCACCGCATACCATCCACAAACATACACCGACAAATGCGAATGCTCTTTAAAGGTTTATACACCCCACAAAGTTTTTGTTATTACAATTTCGCATATGTACTCCCCCCACCACCCCATACGATAATGTTTTGTTATTAATATAGTTTATTGTTATGTGTCATAGTCTTGTGGATGATATATTTGTAAGGCTTTGCGTCAAGTCGAAGAAACAGCTGTCATCTTCCACAAACATTAACAGGGTTGATTGTGGTTCGCCTGCTTTGTTGCACATTGTCTGCCGCTTTATTGATTTGTACGACACAGAGGCAACTTGTTAAAAGGTTGATTGAAGAGCAATGTTAATAATGGAAATATGAAAGTATGAGCCTCAGCAATATGAGTCAGCTTCATGCTTGATTTATTTACATACATATACGTATGTAGATATCAAGTACGGTTTTGTCACTTTGTCACGCTTTTTTTTAGATTTTTTTTCTACTGAAAACAGTTATGGAAAAACGTTTACGAAATATTGCTATATTTTACGCGAAATTTTGAGAAAAAAGTAAAACTGACTAACCGAAAAGTTCAGCTGTTTGAGAAATTTACACCCCAATTTCGCAAGGCTACTTTTTGCTATCCGATAGCCATTCACAATGTATATTTTAGTATACGGTTACCTATCAGCTACTATACTCGCACCATATACATACCATAAAGATTCAAAACTTGAGAAATTGACGCAGCTAGTTCGCCTGCTAGAGCGATGGTACATATATCAATGGAGAGGGGAGGGATGCCGGAAAGAGAGAAAGGGAATTCACAGGTTTACCACAAGCGCGACAATAAAATCAGTCTCATTACTTAATTGTCAAACCTCGTATTGTATGAAAGATAAGATTTCATACTAAAATATCTTCTCAGGCAGTTTGGAATTTGCATGAGTTAGTTTCGTTTGAGCATGTGTTAAAGATGGACCCCAATAAGAGAAAATACGCCACCAATGTACAAATTCCATATTTTTCATAATAAAACGGTCGTGGTCGAACAGCGGCGAGGCGGCGAAAACGGTGACCATACTAATTGGCAAGGAATAATTTATGATTTATTATGAAAAATTTTGGATACCCTTTAACCGGGAACCGATCTCCAGAAGGAGTTCCGAAAAAAAGGTGCATTCCATAATATATGCAAAAAAATATCAATACTTTGAAATTCAAAAGTGAATGTAAGCCCTTAAATGAACAAACATTTGCATTTGCAGTCAGCTGATTGTCATTTGTGTGTCTTTGACATACGAGTGTATACACACCTCTCTTCTTGCACTCGCATTTAATTGCGGCATTCTGCTACTTGCACTACATACATATGTACATACAATATATATACATATTATGTATTTCTAGTACATATGTATGTATTTCTAGTATATTTGGCAACTCATGTCACTAAACACGTTATCAACAATTCTTCGTATGTTGTTGTTCTGTATATTTGTCGTTGTTTTTATTGTTACTGATTTTAATTAGACTTTGTTTTGCTTTTCGTCGCCGCTGCTGGTTTAATTATTATTGCTTCTTTTTTGTTGTGTGCCTGTTTTGCCTGCTCTTGAAATCAGCTAAGCAATGCAATAAATAATAATAATAAAAAAAGAACAAACATACATAAAAGTGAGGAGAAATCGATATCAACAAATATTAACGCAGCAAGAATGGCACCGAAAACAATTGTGGCAATACATTCCACATTTCAAGCAAACACATTTATTTGATATTTAATTGTTGTTACTTTAAATTTATACATATGTATGTTTGTAGTTATGTGCGAAATATGAATGGGCAATGTCTGAAATTTATTATTTTCAGCTGTAGCTATTTTGTGTGAGTGTTAAGAAATGTGTAAAATATGACAAGTAACGATATATTTTTATACCCTGAACAGTGTAGCTTGCGACGATGTTTGTAACACGCAGAAGGAAACGTCGGGAATCCTTTTAAAAAATATAAAAAAAAATAAATAATTAATGTATTTTTTTTTATTAATTTATTGTTTATTTATGCACTAAAAGCATCACAGTCGCAGTTTTAATACGTAAATTGATTGAAATAACATTATATGTTATCGATATTAGTCATGCTTACGTTGCAAATTTTCAACGAACATACTCTTATGCGTGCTTTCATAAGTACAAGTTCTAAGCACTGGGCGCCACACTGTCATAAACCGCATTTTAAGGGTGTAAAGCCTTTCGAATAACAAAATTCGCGAACAAACATTCATGAATTACCGCCGCCGAACACACTCACAAAAAAGCCCAAATCAGCTTATTTATAGCGAAAATGGTGAAGAAAATTGCATGAATAATTTTTGCTCGGGTTGAAAAGTCATGAAATGTGAGCAGTCATAAATTACACGTACATACATATGTTTATGCATAATTATCGACAGCACGTCGCGAAAAAAATAAACAAGCGCGATAATTTTTTCACGAATGTTATGTTGGTTTTCGCAGTTGTAGTTGTTTATGTACGAATGCTTTATTTGGTTAGCGGTTTGGGTGTTATGAGTCATTGTGTGTGAAATGTGAGAGCAGTGGAAATTATATTGGATGGAGAGCATGTGTAAGTGGAAAATGCAATATTGCTGTAACGTTTTCAACATTGCAAAATGCATTGAGTCGGAAAAGTCATACAAATTCCCATTGATTGAGTGATATTTTTTTAATGGCTATGTAAATGAGTTGTTTTTGTTTACGTAGTACGATTCTGTGAATGATGGAGTTATGAAGGTCGTTTATTTTGAAACTAAAGGTTGTATTAAAATTTGATAGTGGTAGTGCTGATTTCAATTTAAGGTGTTTTACTCATTGGCAAGTCAGAAAAAACGCACTTTTTGCATTTTTTTAAATGCTTTTCTAAATAATTAAATAAAAAAATACATAATCTTAATCTGTCTCAATTTCAAATTAGGAGAATATTCTCAAATGTACCTAACTGATAATAATTTTTTCATTAATTAAATTTTTAAATATTTTTTTGTTTATTTATTTATCACATTTTCTATTTATTTTTAGATAACTTTGTTTACATTATTAGTTAATAGAGTTAATTATGCATATTTTCTTTTCTGTAAATAAATTTTGAACCATTTTTATTTAATTATTTTCCTTTGTTTTAATTTTCTTTTCTAAATTTTATGATAATAATTATTATAATTATGTTTTTTTTATTAATTAAATTTATAATATTTTTCCATTGGTTATTATTTATTTTTTTATATTATTAGTTATTATGGTTAAATAATATTATTTTATTTTATTTTTTGTTAATTAAATTTATAATATTTTCTCATTAGTTATTATTATTTTTTATATTATTTTTTTATAAAAATAATAATTTTTTTATATTATTTTGTTATTATTTCAATCAAAATAAATTTATACATATTTTTTTAAAATTTTTATTTTTTGATATTATTAATTATTATGGTTAAATAATATAATTTTATTTTATTTTTTGTTAATTAAATTTATAATATTTTTTATTTAGTTATTTTTTTCTTGTTTCTAATTTTCTTTTATAAATTTTATTAATTAATTATTATAATTAGATTTTATTGTTTATGAATTAAATTTGTATTTTTTTCATTGAACTATATTTGTATTATTTTTTATATTATTATTTTTTTTTTTGATATTTTTTATTAAAAAATGTCTATGTTCTAATTTTAATTAATGAAAATTGTTATATTTTTCCATTTATCTATTTTTTTCTTTTTAATTTTTTATATTATTTCAATTCAATATTATTTTCGTTCTTATAATTCCTTTATCTTTTATTTTTATTATTTATTTTTTATAAATTTTAAATCCACCGATTTATTATAAAGAAAATTTGCCCATGATATTGACTCAGCCTTAAACAATAACCGCAATAATTTATTTTTATTCTCTACTTACAGATGGTTTTTCACCGACAACAACAACAGCAATATCAGTAACACCAACCAGAGACTTATCTGCGGTCACTTCCAAGTCCGCAACTCAAGTAGCTACAACAACAACCAAAGTGAGCAAACTAACAGCTAGTCAACAACAACAGCAACATCAACTGGAGCAAGAACAACTGTACCAATACCAACAAAAGCATGCAACGGTAATCACAGCTGAACAGCAACAACATCAAATGAGTCTGATAATGAAAATGACAGCGGCAACGGCCGCAGCATCATCTCCCACAGCCTCAGGCACAATTGTTTCACCAATACCGCGCGCATCAAAGCGCAATTCACCAGCAGGCAGCAACAATAGCTCGCCAAGCAAAGAAAAGTCTGAAAGAATTCTACTCGGGGGTCATTACACGACACAGCCGCAACCGGGCAAAGAATATTGTGAGAGCGGCGGTGATCGCGACAGCGATTGGGATACACGCAGGCAAATGTTGTCTCCAACAACAACAACAGCACCACCAATAAGTGGTATAACAACAATAACACCACTACACAAAACTATAGCGCCAATACCAAAGCAAAGATCAGCGTATTCACCGGTGAAGAATGCTTCTGCAGCTGCAGTCAAAGAATCGGTTTCGGGCCATACAAATCAGCTAGCGAGCGAGCAGAGAGTTAGCACAACAACTCGTCTAACAGGTACAACTGGCACAGCGGCGCTGAGAGCGGAGCTGCAGAGCACAGCTGGTGGTGATGGTGGCGGTGGCGGCAGCGGTACCCACTTCGGTGTCGACGATGGTACCACCACTCCATACAACGTCTCAGCTGTTGCCGCTGGCAGTGGTCATGGCGATGGCGAAGAATGTATGGCAGACGAAAAGCAGGAAAATGAAACAATACACAGAGCAACGGCAGCCGAGAGCGGTGGTGAAATGTATGCAACGACTGGCAGGCAAATACCATCCACAATGTCTGGTTCGCCAACTAGAGCGAGTGTGAGTGTAGCGTCGCCACTATCGCCCAAGCTAGTCGCTGCACAAGCGGCTCTGTCTCAGCAATCGCAACAGTTTCATTCGAAGAACGAACGCGAACGGACGTACACGGAACAGCGCGGTACGTCAACGTCGTCGTCGGCCGGGTCTAATAGTAATACAAATACCACAACCAAAGTGCAAACGCAAGAAAATACCACAATAATCAACAACAGACATTATAACGCCTCAACTAGTTCGTATTCGCCCTCAAATTACGCGATCCCACAGCAGAACAACAGTGGTGTTAGTGGTAGTGGAAAAATCTTTTCGAAACTACACAATAATCAGTTTATAAAGAATCAACAGCAGCAGCATCAACAACTGCAGCAGACCGGCGCGCAACCGAGCACCGCAACACAATCGAATATTACGGCACGTTATCTGAAATACAAGTCGCAAGCAGCGCATGCGCAGGAATCTGGAAGCGGTAGTGAAACTGGTTCGACAAGCACCAACTACTCAGGCTCGCCAACCAAATCGTTTGTGGCACCCACTGCAAGTGCAATCAAAAAGAAAATGGTTGCCGTGCAGGAAATGAAGAAAACAACACAACCAAGTAGTAATCATGGACAACTGCATACGCACCGCACACACCACAATCATCAACAGATGATTAGCGCTGGTGGCGGTGGTACATGTGCGCGTACAGCGTTGAGCGGTGGCCGCGCACAGCCGCCCAGCCAAACGGATGAGGTTAACTTCGATCCAGCCGAGGATCTCAGCTATGGGCCAGGTATTGTGTCTAAGTTGCGTTGCCGTTACCTTAGTCTCGCATTTCGCGAATCTATGGAAAAGGAACGTCATTGTTTGGATAACATGCGTCGCGCTACTAGCCTCAATAATTTACTTGATCGTGACGATGCGCACGATGAGGATGAGCCTGAAGATGATTTGGACAGCGGTGGTGCCGTCGATGTGGAGGTACATGATGACGAGGAGTATGTGGAGTTACGCGCTGATGCGGATAGGACACCAAACACTGAACGGAAATTGAAAACACAGGGTATATTAAAGCACAGCGGCGATGCTGCTACACAAGACAACACCAAAAAGACAACAACGTTTCAGAAAAATGCAAACGCTTTTGCTGCAAACGGTACGCGTTTGCTAAATTCGGCACCGGTCGGCAGCGCAGGCGACGCGGTATCGTCAGCCAACGTCGCGGCGCCCGATACACCGCGTTCGCGTCACGTCAAACGCGGTAATGATTCGTTAAAACGCGCGCGTTCGGTCGAAGCATTGCTCTGTGAACGTTCACCTTGGCAATATGCGGCGCTCAATCGCACTAGCTATCAGCCACAGCGTTTCACTTCTGGCGTTGGTTCGTCTTATGCGGCAACGCAGCCGACTTGTGTGACTATTGAGGATAAAATAAATAATGCGCGCAGCCGTCTAATACTCGGCACCGATATAATGCCACCGAAGCGTTTAACCTCAGTGATCGATGATACCGAGCGACCGCCACCAGATTTGGTAAAGCAAACATTGAAGAAGTTCGAAGCGACGGCCAATCGGCGCGGACGCGGGCCAAATCGCACGAACGGCACCGGTGAAGTCGCCAGCAAAGTGGCAACCTACAAGACAATCATTAAGGAGAATAAGCCTGCAATAGTATTTCCAAAACCACCGCTCAGTCCCACCAAGAAAATAAATTCGCCACTATTATCGAAACCATTAGCCAAACCAGTTGTGGGCGCTAATGATTTGCTCAACAGTCCGTTAGGGCGCAAAACCACTGCCGCAGCCGCTGCCAATGCCTCTGCGGCTGTGACTGGAAATACGCAAGCTGCGACCTCAAACGTCGCAGCCGCCGGCGGCTTATCAGAGAACTCACCCGATATCATTCCAAGGCATAAGCTTTTAACGGAAAAGAGCGAATCGTTATTGCATGGGGTTGTCGATTCGCCAGTGACAGCTTTAACGAAAAAGCTCGAAAAGCTGCGCATTAACGCTGCCGATAAACAACAACAACAACAGCTGCAAACAATAACAACAAAGGAGACGAAACAGCCAGCACAGTTGAATAAGCAGTCACAACACTCGGCACTCGAAGTAACCAGCAGCGACAACGAATTCGTCAATAGCAGCGAGTTAAACAACGACAACAATGCTAGCAATAGCAGCCAGCTCGTGGGTGGCGCTCATGAGGGTGAAGCGGCGTGCGATAGTGACGCAGCCCTCGAAGGCAACGAAAATAGCAATAACAACAAAACAGCAGCACCGACGAAACAGCATAATGATCGTGCGGGCACGGGCACTGGTACTGGTATTAGCGCTAGCGGCGAGTCAGCCGTAGAACCCGATACAGCACAAGCAGGAACCGCCGCTATTAGTAGTGATCTTAGCGACGACGACGACGGACTGATTGGTATTGCCGCCGCCGCACCCACAAAACGTATAACACGTACAGCACTCGATAATATCGCACGCGCGGGCACAACACAACAATTCAAATTCGCAGGCAGCAGTGGACAAACGAATGTCGGCAGCAAATCAACTGTTGAGCCGCCAAAAACTAAACCGCAAACAAACTTGAATCCCGATATACCCACATCGGTATTAAACGCTGCACCTGGTAAGCAAATTGGGGTCATACGCCCTTTACTCACCACCACAGCCGCACAACAAGCGGCCAACGCGAACACCACCAACTCCGGCTTTTCGCATCAACAACAATTGTTGCAACAACATTTGGAAGCATTGAAACAAAATAACGTTTACAACAACACGTCATCGACGCCCACAAGCGCCAGCAACGCCACAGCAACACATTCCTCAATTTATCACAGCACACCGCCGCTGACGAGCCGCGAAATCGAAAAGAATCGTATAAATGAAATGAAGAAAACCGTCGCCTTAGCCGATGGTAGTCCAATAACAGCCACAATGGTCAACGCCAGCAACAATGCCACTTCACCCGCCGCACAGCATGCCGCAAATGCTAGTCTAAATACCGTGATAAATACCAATGCGCCCGGTCATAAGTCCAATAACGCAGGCGCTACGTCGTCAACAGCGCCAATAGTTGGCGGCAGTTCCGGCACTTCCGGTTTCAACGAGCTCGATGCGGCAGCGCCAGGCGCTAATAATAGTCCCTTATGGGCGTTACGTATTAAACGGCAGACACCACCGAGTGTGCCACAGGAAAACACATCGATGGTGTTCAACTTCTCCAATCGGAAAGAGGTGCCCGATTATATTGAGAATGACGGTGTGATCTTTCGCAGAAAACGTGAATTGCCCAAGGTGAGTGTACCGACCTACGTAAACGTAGTGGTGTGGTAGGGAAGGTGAACAAGAAGTAGTAGTGGAAGCTGCAGACGGGAAAAGTAGTGAACAAAGTTGCTTCATGGTTTGAAATAGAAAAAAATTAAAAAAAAAAAATAAAATAAATAAATAGAAGTGTGTGCAAAGCAACAGTGCTGGAAGAAAGAAACCTAAGCGAATAGCAAGTAAAAGAAGTGAGGACGTGTAATGTGGAAAGAAGCAGCGCACACTGCCAAAGAAACGAAGTTGTGCGTCTACGTATGTATGTGCGTGTATGAAAGTTATAGCGAACAAAGGCATACATATAAAATATTAAAGAATATACATATGTACATACTATGTATAAAATATATATAATTTATAAATAGCAATAGCAGTTGTACAAAAAGAAAACACAATAACAACAACATGAAGCTGGCAGTGTGCTGCAACGTGCATAAAAGCGAAAGAGTGAAGTGAATTCGGTAATAAAGTGAAGTTTCGCGCTGAAGAAAGACAACACACATACAAAAAATTCATGCGCATGTATAGCTATATGTATACATACATATGTGCGTATGCATATGTGTTCAACCCATACTTACCAGTGTAAAAATGAAGTATCTGCATGCTTGGTGGCCAAGGCTTTGAAGCGAAATTAAAGAAATAAAGATAATGAGCGATAAGTTTAAAGTTCGAACGTTTTAAGCCAGTTATAATAAATACAACAAATTATTGAAGAGTAAGAAAAATATAAGAGTCAAGAAACGAAAATTAACAGTTAAAAGATTTAAAAGTAAAAATCAAAAATTAATAGTTAAAAAAAATAAACACTAAAAAATTCAAAATTAAAAAAAAATTAAATTAAAATAAGAAAATTAATAGTTAAAAAAACTCAAAAAAATTCAAAATTAAAATTAATTAAATTAAAATAAGAAAATGAAAAATTAACTAAAAATTAACAGACTAACAGTAAAATTAAAAATTTTCAGTTAAAAAAATTAACAGTAAAAAAACGAAAATTAGCAGTTAATAAAAATTTAAATTAACAGTTAATAATTTATAACTAAAAAAAAGAAAATTAACTTTTATGAGTTTAAACTAAAACAAAAAATCTAAAATTATCGGTAAAAAATTTGCAGTAAAAAAACAAAAATTATCAGTTAAAAGATTTTAAAGTCAAAAAATCGAAAATTATTTGTTAAAAAATTCAAAAAGCCAAAGAAATGGAATATAATCGAGAAAACATGCCTTCATCGCTTCTACTGCTACTTCTCCTTCTTCCGCACTTCTACCACCACAACTACTTAAAAATTAGCTTAAGATAACCAGTTTATACAAAAATTTATGCATAAAATTTGAGTATGTGCAAAACAACGAATATTATATTCCCGCATGCCACAGCATAATCTCTTTGAACGGCTTAACCAATTTAAAGAGTCACTTTGTTTTAAAAATTTTATAAGCGCACGCTCAGTTGTTGTTTTTTCTCCGTACAAGTGCTGCTCATATCATAAAATGAACGTGTACGTTACGAAAACTGATATTCAATACGATCCCCCAAGTGGTTGCTTGTCGATGCCGCAGTTAATCCCTTTCTTATGTCAAATGTGGTACTTAACCCTGGACGGTCATCCTTTTTTTTTTGTACATTAAAAATGTACGTAGTTCGTAGTCATTTTGACGAAGGATGACCGTCTAGGGTTAAGTGATCGTGTTATAAGATAGCTTGGAGATCACTTATGATTTCTAACAATTTTAGGCGTGAGGTTGCATTTTATTTCATTTTTTTTTAAGTGTTCGAAAATTTTTTACGAATGTGAATGCTATGCTGTTAAGAAGGCAACAATTAATCTCTTTCGTCTTTTATAGATGGTCTATGATTTATTATAAACACTCGCTCAATTCTCGAAACAAGATATTATTAGTTAAGTAAATTAAATATGTACATATGTATGTATATGATATATTAAGTCAGCGCTGATTAATGACCACATGCATTACTTATTTCTTGAAAAACAACATTAAAATAGCTACTGCTGTCCACATTCTTAACTAAGAAGCTTAACGCACTCAAAGCTTGAAATATGTCGTTAACTTCAAATCTATTTTTAGCTTCGCCGCCATCGTTCTTTTGTGCTCAATTTCAATGTGGTTTCAATCAGTTTTCATTACTTAATATACTATTTAAAATAATATTCAAGTTGTCAACTTGTCTGCTGGGATTATTTCAAAATTTATCGAAAAATATATTTTCAACCTCTAAATCTCCCTTTTTCTATTTTAATTGTCAAATATTATATATTTTTTGTCTCTAGTCTCTTTTGTACTCTTTTAATAATCCAACATTATATGTTTTCTGCCTCTAAATCTCCCTTTTACTTTTTTAATATTCAAATTATGCATTCACAAAGCATCATGCTGCCGTTCTGAAAGTCTAAAACATGTTAATTTTCACTTTTTTTATTTTGTCTGCTAGCTTTTCAGTAATCTTTCATATTCTTTTGCTTATTTCCAGCATATCTTTGAGGTTTAAATGCAGAATATATCAAAATTTAGCTTAATTTCTTGATTGACAAGCGAGTCCTATATTTTTAGCTATTCAATCCCCAAAAAACAGTTTTCTGTGAAACTTTTAACAAATTTTAGTCAACTAAATGTTCAATCCGATTTACATATGAACGCTTGATTGAGAGTTTTAAAAAAATAATGTACTTCAGAGTAAACTTTTCGAACTTTTTTCGTTCCTTTTCTTGTTCTTTAGTTAAACACTGAAATATTCAAACTAATTTTGGTTGTAGTAGAAGATTTATTATTGTTAGAAACCACATTTATCCTCAATAAAAAGATTATTATAGTTTAGTGATCTTGATTCAATATTGAGTCAAATCTGAGTTTTTTCTATTGTTAGGCGATCGTTCTTCGACTCTTAACCATACTTTATTTTAAATCCTCATTTGATCGTTTGTTACTTTACTCTGGTTGATCTTTTGAAAACCTCTATAGTTTTTCCACGATTTAGCATTACAAACTCTTGGTTTTTTTTATTTATAGTTGACATAAATAATTTTTTGCTGTAAATGATCTTCAATCTTTACAAACATATAATTTGCACAATATTTTACATTTTACTTGCGATTATAAAAAATTCTATATTTCCTTTACTTCTGACTAACCTTTAAAATTCATGATTGTTGGGAAATTTCGTTTATCAAATTTTTTATAATAGTACTTAAGAGACTCTCTCTTTATTGCCGTATTATTCTAGATTCGCGCTTTTCTTCTGAATTTATTAATTTGCATTCTAATTCAAGCTTCTGAGTAATCACCACTCGTTCAAATTTTGTTTACCTTTTGTTTACTCGTCAGTTATTTATTGCTCTTCAAGTATCATTTGTGCTTCAAGTGTCTTTTGTGAGTCATCTGGTTATTTCTGCATAAAGGTGTTTATTATTTGCTGCACTACTTGAGGGTTAACTCACATGTGCCGCTATCTTTTCTTGTCAATAAGTTGCTTTACATTTTTTGCACTCGAACGCAGCCAATATGCCGTGCATTAACTAAAGCTGCAGACCACAGCTTGTCAGAGCTGATTTTCTTCCTCAGCGCACCAACACTTGTGCAACATTGCATGCATGTGTTTGTGTGTGTGTGCTTAAATAGCATTTTTTCCAACACGCTACCGCTCCAGGGGACGCAGTTATTAAGCATTATTTATGTTGTTTACCTTGAACGGAAGGAAAGAAATACTCCGCGTTCAATGCATATTCGTACAGATACCTAAGGTAAATAAATACTATACTACATACATATGTATATCGGCGTATGCGTGTTTTGGTGTTTGCTCACGCGGTTTTCAGCATATGTGTTCCTTTATTATTTCCTTATATGCTTTATTTGTCAGACGGAATATTTTTATGTGCGTTTGCGTGTGAGACGTGTGTGTTTTGGTAGGAAAAAAAATATATACCCAAATCAAGTGTTTCTTCCTGTTTCGGCTAGACTTTTCCAGCGACCAGCGCATATTTACCTACTATGTACATATTTACTTGTTTGCTTACGTGCCATGAGTAACCAATCAAGCGGGTAATCAGCATTGATATAAATACATACATACTTGTGGATAATCTTAAGTACACAACAAGAAAAAATGTTAACTTCCAAAGCTACGATACCCTTCACAAATGCATTTTTTTTTTTGCATAAAAAGGTATAAAAAATTCTTTATCTTGACTTAGATGGTTCAGTTTGTATGGCAGTTATATGCCAGAGTGCTCCCATCTGAACAATTTCTTTGGAGATTGTAGGGTTGTCTTGGACAATAATCTAAGCCAAATTTCGTAAAGATATCTTGTCAAAAAAAATAGTTTTCCGTGCAAGAACGGGATTTTGATCCATCAGTTCATATGACAGTAAAGTGGCCAGATCAAAACAGTTTGTTCGGAGATTGTACCGTTATCTTGAAATATTTAAATAATATTATTTAAATAATATTCTGTGAAGATATATTGCCAAATAAAAAAGTTGTATATATGAAATCATGCTTTGGATGGATCCGTTTGTATGA